>NW_026992068.1:0-31764 GCF_029215605.1 Mirounga angustirostris | reverse complement strand
GCTCCCTCTGCCCAGCACCAAAGATGGCCGACCGCCCTGGACCTTGGGGCCGCTGGCACCCTGAGCCTAAGTCCTTCTCCCCACAGCAGCGCACCTAACAGCGAGGCCCGCTCCCTCAGCAAGGCAGTGGGGGCGCGCCCGGCACCACGGCGTCGGCGTCGAGGGGTACCCCCAAATAAACGACGAGACCAAGGAAAGAGTCCCCCGCATGCCCCCAGGCCAGTGTAGTTGCTGGGCAGGCATGGGAGCAGAAGGGGATTCCAGGCAACTTGGCTGTGCTTCCTGGCGCTCCGAGGGGCTCCTCTAGCAGCACCAGGGCGCGGTCAGCTTGCCAAAACCTGGCCAAGCTCCACCACACCCCCAGAGGCTAGCTGCCTCGCCAACACAGCCTCCGGTGTGTGTGGTGTGTGTCTGGGTCCCTTGCGTGCACCGGCGAGGCTGTCCCTTTCCGTGTCCCCATCCGCATCCAGGTCAGGATCTCTGTGTGTCTGTTCGGGGGTTCAGTGCGGGTCTGTGTGTTGGATCCTCGGTCTCCCCGTGTCTCTCTCTTCCTCTCTCGCTCCGACTACCCCTCCGTGCGTATCTCTGGCTTTCCCTGTGTGTCTTTGTGTCTGTCTATGTCAGCCGGGCTCCCGTATCTCTCAGTCCTGTCCTGGTGATGGGGGGTTCGTGGGGGGGGGTGTCACGGGAAGGTTAGAGGGGGACGGGCCACGGCGGTGGACTGCTGCCCAGGGTCTCTGGTGGCGCCCTTGACTTCGGGCCGCCATTGAGCAAGGCGGGGTGGCTTGCCACGCTAGACCCAGGGCTGCGGTTGGGGAGTTGGGGGCGCTGAGAACACTCCGCATGCCTGCCTCCAAGACCGAACGCCCCCCCTAGGCATCTCGGGTTCCAAACGACAGCGGCGGCGGAGGCGGCGGTGGCGGCGGGGGAGGAGGAGGAGGAGGAGGAGGAGGAGGAGGAGGAGGCGGCGGCGGGAGCGGCGGCGGAGGGGGCGGTCCTGCTGGGAAGTCCAGAGACACTTGGGGAGATCGCCAGGACTTCTGCGACTCTGAGATGCTGGAGGCGCCTCACCCCAAGGCAGGCTCGCAGGCACGCAGGAGCAAAGCACAGGGCAGGTGGAGGGGTGACAAGAGGAGCACGCTGGGGCCCGGAGGCCCAGAGCAGTCTGATGTGGGTCGCAGCAGCAGCCTCTCAGGCCTATGGCCCTAGTGGCCTGATGGCAGCGCATCTCTTCTGCTCTTGGAAGCTAAGCAGGGTCGGATCCGGTCAGGACTTGGATGGGAGACCGTTCCCGGGTGCCCTGGACTCTGGTTCTGAGGCTACTTTCTTGGCTTTTTTCTTTCTCCTTCGGCCTCCCTTCTTCTCCCTGTGCCTCCACCGCCCCCCTTTGCCCAGCAAGCCTTCCTCCAAACATCCCTTGCTCCGCTGCCCCCTTACTCCCGGGCACCCCACGGCGATTCACAGGCCCGCTGGAGCCGCCCGCTGCAGGGACTGGCGGCTCCAACCCAGCTCCTCCAACTCCAAGCAACAAGGCCCACCCTCACAGGAACCAGTGGGGCTCGCTGGGCGGCGATGGGAACGGGGTGGGGAGGTTGAGGCAGCAGAGAGGACAGCCGCAACGGAGGGAGGGAGTGGGCGAAGGTGGCGAGGACTGGGGGGGCGTTGGGGCCGGGGGAGGGCGTGCGGGAGTTGACCCTGCCTCCCATGCGTGCACTCCCTGGTTCCTGGCCTTGGGGCCCTCATGCCGCCGCCCCTCGCCATTCCCTTGGGCCGCCCTGGATGCCCAAGCCGCCGGACAACCGGCTCCCCCTGGTGACTGGGCACGCCTACACCTTCTCCCACCAGCCCTGGGCTGCACTCCAGCTCCGCAGGGCCTTCTCTTCCTTCCCGCCGACCACCGTCCCTTTGCCCCTGGGCCCCGCCCTGGGCCCTCCCTCCCTCTGCCCAGCACCAAAGATGGCCGACCGCCCTGGCCCTCGGGGCCGCTGGCACCCTGGGCCGAAGTCTTTCTCCCCACAGCAGCGCAGCTAACAGCAAGGCCCCCTCCCTCAGCAAGGCAGTGGGGGCGCGCCCGGCACCACGGCGTCGGCGTCGAGGGGTACCCCCAAATAAACGACGAGACCAAGGAAAGAGTCCCCCGCATGCCCCCAGGCCAGTGTGGTTGCTGGGCAGGCATGGGAGCAGAAGGGGATTCCAGGCAACTTGGCTGTGCTTCCTGGCGCTCCGAGGGGCTCCTCTAGCAGCACCAGGGCGCGGTGAGCTTGCCAAAACCTGGCCAAGCTCCACCACACCCCCAGAGCCTAGCTGCCTCGCCAACACAGCCTCCGGTGTGTGTGGTGTGTGTCTGGGTCCCTTGCGTGCACCGGCGAGTCCGTCCCTTTCCGTATCCCCATCCGCATCCAGGTCAGGGTCTCTGTGTGTCTGTTCGGGGGTTCAGTGCGGGTCTGAGTGTTGGATCCTCGTTCTCCCCGTGTCTCTCTCTTCCTCTCTCGCTCCGACTACCCCTCCGTGTGCCTGTCTGTCTTTCCCTGTGTGTCTGTGTGTCTGTCTCTGTCAGCCGGGCTCCCGTATCGCTCAGTCCTGTCCTGGTGATGGGGGGTGCGTGGGGGGGGTGTCAGGGGAAGGTTGGCGGGGGAGGGGCCACGGGGGTGGACTGCTGCCCAGGGTCTCTGGTTGGGGAGTTCGGGGCGCTGTGAACACTCCGCATGCCTGCCTCCAAGACCGAACGCCCCCCCTAGGCATCTCGGGTTCCAAACCACAGTGGCAGTGGCGGCGGCGGCGGCGGCGTAGGAGGAGGCGGCGGCGGCGGGAGCGGCGGCGGAGGGGGCGGTCCGGCTGGGAAGTCCAGAGACAGTTGGGGAGATCGCCGGGACTTCTGGGACTCTGAGATGCTGGAGGCGCCTCACCCCAAGGCAGGCTCGCAGGCACGCAGGAGCCAAGGCCAGGGCAGGCGGAGGGGTTGACGAGAGGAGCACGCTGGGGCTCGGAGGCCCAGAGCAGTCTGCTGTGGGTCGCAGCAGCAGCCTCTCAGGCCTCTGGCCCTAGCGGCCTGATGGCAGCGCATCTCTTCTGCTCTTGGAAGCTAAGCAGGGTCGGATCCGCTCAGGACTTGGATGGGAGACCGTTCCCGGGTGCCCTGCACTCTTGTTCTGAGGCTACTTTCTTGGCTTTTTTCTTTCTCCTTCGGCCTCCCTTCTTCTCCCTGTGCCTCCACCGCCCCCCTTTGCCCAGCAAGCCTTCCTCCAAACATCCCTTGCCCCGTTGCCCCCTTACCCCCGGGCACCCCACGGCGGTTCATAGGCCCGCTGGAGCCGCCCGCTGCAGCGACAGGCGGCTCGAATCCAGCTCCTCCAACTCCAAGTCACAAGGCCCACCCTCACAGGAACCAGTGGGGCTCGCTGGGGGGCGATGGGAACGGGGTGTGGAGGCTGAGGCCTCAGAGAGGGCAGCCGCTACGGAGGGAGGGAGTGGGCGAAGGTGGCGAGGACTGGGGGGCGATGGGGAGGGGGGAGCGCGTGCGGGAGTTCACCCTGCCTCCCATGCGTGCCCTCCCTCGTTCCTGCCCTTGGGGCCCTCATGCCGCCGCCCCTCGCCTTTCCCTTGGGTCGCCCTGGATGCCCAAGCCACCGGACAACAGGCTCCCCCTGGTGACTGGGCACGCCTACACCTTCTCCCACCAGCCCTGCGCTGCGCTCCAGCCCCGCAGGGCCTTCTCTTCCTTCCCGCCGACCACCGTCCCTTTGCCCCTGGGCCCCGCCCTGGGCCCTCGCTCCCTCTGCCCAGCACCAAAGATGGCCGACCGCCCTGGACCTTGGGGCCGCTGGCACCCTGAGCCTAAGTCCTTCTCCCCACAGCAGCGCACCTAACAGCGAGGCCCGCTCCCTCAGCAAGGCAGTGGGGGCGCGCCCGGCACCACGGCGTCGGCGTCGAGGGGTACCCCCAAATAAACGACGAGACCAAGGAAAGAGTCCCCCGCATGCCCCCAGGCCAGTGTAGTTGCTGGGCAGGCATGGGAGCAGAAGGGGATTCCAGGCAACTTGGCTGTGCTTCCTGGCGCTCCGAGGGGCTCCTCTAGCAGCACCAGGGCGCGGTCAGCTTGCCAAAACCTGGCCAAGCTCCACCACACCCCCAGAGGCTAGCTGCCTCGCCAACACAGCCTCCGGTGTGTGTGGTGTGTGTCTGGGTCCCTTGCGTGCACCGGCGAGGCTGTCCCTTTCCGTGTCCCCATCCGCATCCAGGTCAGGATCTCTGTGTGTCTGTTCGGGGGTTCAGTGCGGGTCTGTGTGTTGGATCCTCGGTCTCCCCGTGTCTCTCTCTTCCTCTCTCGCTCCGACTACCCCTCCGTGCGTATCTCTGGCTTTCCCTGTGTGTCTTTGTGTCTGTCTATGTCAGCCGGGCTCCCGTATCTCTCAGTCCTGTCCTGGTGATGGGGGGTTCGTGGGGGGGGGTGTCACGGGAAGGTTAGAGGGGGACGGGCCACGGCGGTGGACTGCTGCCCAGGGTCTCTGGTGGCGCCCTTGACTTCGGGCCGCCATTGAGCAAGGCGGGGTGGCTTGCCACGCTAGACCCAGGGCTGCGGTTGGGGAGTTGGGGGCGCTGAGAACACTCCGCATGCCTGCCTCCAAGACCGAACGCCCCCCCTAGGCATCTCGGGTTCCAAACGACAGCGGCGGCGGAGGCGGCGGTGGCGGCGGGGGAGGAGGAGGAGGAGGAGGAGGAGGAGGAGGAGGAGGAGGCGGCGGCGGGAGCGGCGGCGGAGGGGGCGGTCCTGCTGGGAAGTCCAGAGACACTTGGGGAGATCGCCAGGACTTCTGCGACTCTGAGATGCTGGAGGCGCCTCACCCCAAGGCAGGCTCGCAGGCACGCAGGAGCAAAGCACAGGGCAGGTGGAGGGGTGACAAGAGGAGCACGCTGGGGCCCGGAGGCCCAGAGCAGTCTGATGTGGGTCGCAGCAGCAGCCTCTCAGGCCTATGGCCCTAGTGGCCTGATGGCAGCGCATCTCTTCTGCTCTTGGAAGCTAAGCAGGGTCGGATCCGGTCAGGACTTGGATGGGAGACCGTTCCCGGGTGCCCTGGACTCTGGTTCTGAGGCTACTTTCTTGGCTTTTTTCTTTCTCCTTCGGCCTCCCTTCTTCTCCCTGTGCCTCCACCGCCCCCCTTTGCCCAGCAAGCCTTCCTCCAAACATCCCTTGCTCCGCTGCCCCCTTACTCCCGGGCACCCCACGGCGATTCACAGGCCCGCTGGAGCCGCCCGCTGCAGGGACTGGCGGCTCCAACCCAGCTCCTCCAACTCCAAGCAACAAGGCCCACCCTCACAGGAACCAGTGGGGCTCGCTGGGCGGCGATGGGAACGGGGTGGGGAGGTTGAGGCAGCAGAGAGGACAGCCGCAACGGAGGGAGGGAGTGGGCGAAGGTGGCGAGGACTGGGGGGGCGTTGGGGCCGGGGGAGGGCGTGCGGGAGTTGACCCTGCCTCCCATGCGTGCACTCCCTGGTTCCTGGCCTTGGGGCCCTCATGCCGCCGCCCCTCGCCATTCCCTTGGGCCGCCCTGGATGCCCAAGCCGCCGGACAACCGGCTCCCCCTGGTGACTGGGCACGCCTACACCTTCTCCCACCAGCCCTGGGCTGCACTCCAGCTCCGCAGGGCCTTCTCTTCCTTCCCGCCGACCACCGTCCCTTTGCCCCTGGGCCCCGCCCTGGGCCCTCCCTCCCTCTGCCCAGCACCAAAGATGGCCGACCGCCCTGGCCCTCGGGGCCGCTGGCACCCTGGGCCGAAGTCTTTCTCCCCACAGCAGCGCAGCTAACAGCAAGGCCCCCTCCCTCAGCAAGGCAGTGGGGGCGCGCCCGGCACCACGGCGTCGGCGTCGAGGGGTACCCCCAAATAAACGACGAGACCAAGGAAAGAGTCCCCCGCATGCCCCCAGGCCAGTGTGGTTGCTGGGCAGGCATGGGAGCAGAAGGGGATTCCAGGCAACTTGGCTGTGCTTCCTGGCGCTCCGAGGGGCTCCTCTAGCAGCACCAGGGCGCGGTGAGCTTGCCAAAACCTGGCCAAGCTCCACCACACCCCCAGAGCCTAGCTGCCTCGCCAACACAGCCTCCGGTGTGTGTGGTGTGTGTCTGGGTCCCTTGCGTGCACCGGCGAGTCCGTCCCTTTCCGTATCCCCATCCGCATCCAGGTCAGGGTCTCTGTGTGTCTGTTCGGGGGTTCAGTGCGGGTCTGAGTGTTGGATCCTCGTTCTCCCCGTGTCTCTCTCTTCCTCTCTCGCTCCGACTACCCCTCCGTGTGCCTGTCTGTCTTTCCCTGTGTGTCTGTGTGTCTGTCTCTGTCAGCCGGGCTCCCGTATCGCTCAGTCCTGTCCTGGTGATGGGGGGTGCGTGGGGGGGGTGTCAGGGGAAGGTTGGCGGGGGAGGGGCCACGGGGGTGGACTGCTGCCCAGGGTCTCTGGTTGGGGAGTTCGGGGCGCTGTGAACACTCCGCATGCCTGCCTCCAAGACCGAACGCCCCCCCTAGGCATCTCGGGTTCCAAACCACAGTGGCAGTGGCGGCGGCGGCGGCGGCGTAGGAGGAGGCGGCGGCGGCGGGAGCGGCGGCGGAGGGGGCGGTCCGGCTGGGAAGTCCAGAGACAGTTGGGGAGATCGCCGGGACTTCTGCGACTCTGAGATGCTGGAGGCGCCTCACCCCAAGGCAGGCTCGCAGGCACGCAGGAGCCAAGGCCAGGGCAGGCGGAGGGGTTGACGAGAGGAGCACGCTGGGGCTCGGAGGCCCAGAGCAGTCTGCTGTGGGTCGCAGCAGCAGCCTCTCAGGCCTCTGGCCCTAGCGGCCTGATGGCAGCGCATCTCTTCTGCTCTTGGAAGCTAAGCAGGGTCGGATCCGCTCAGGACTTGGATGGGAGACCGTTCCCGGGTGCCCTGCACTCTTGTTCTGAGGCTACTTTCTTGGCTTTTTTCTTTCTCCTTCGGCCTCCCTTCTTCTCCCTGTGCCTCCACCGCCCCCCTTTGCCCAGCAAGCCTTCCTCCAAACATCCCTTGCCCCGTTGCCCCCTTACCCCCGGGCACCCCACGGCGGTTCACAGGCCCGCTGGAGCCGCCCGCTGCAGCGACAGGCGGCTCCAACCCAGCTCCTCCAACTCCAAGTCACAAGGCCCACCCTCACAGGAACCAGTGGGGCTCGCGGGGGGGCGATGGGAAGGGGGTGGGGAGGCTGAGGCGGCAGAGAGGGCTGCCGCTTCGGAGGGAGGGAGTGGGCGAAGGTGGCGAGGACTGGGGGGGCGATGGGGCGGGGGGAGCGCGGGCGGGAGTTCACCCTGCCTCCCATGCGTGCACTCCCTGGTTCCTGGCCTTGGGGCCCTCATGCCGCCGCCCCTCGCCATTCCCTTGGGCCGCCCTGGATGCCCAAGCCGCCGAACAACCGGCTCCCCCTGGTGACTGGGCACGCCTACACCTTCTCCCACCAGCCCTGGGCTGCGCTCCAGCCCCGCAGGGCCTTCTCTTCCTTCCCGCCGACCACCGTCCCTTTGCCCCTGGGCCCCGCCCTGGGCCCTCCCTCCCTCTGCCCAGCACCAAAATGGCCGACCGCCCTGGCCCTCGGGGCCGCTGGCACCCTGGGCCGAAGTCCTTCTCCCCACAGCAGCGCAGCTAACAGCAAGGCCCGCTCCCTCAGCAAGGCAGTGGGGGCGCGCCCGGCACCACGGCGTCGGCGTCGAGGGGTACCCCCAAATAAACGACGAGACCAAGGAAAGAGTCCCCCGCATGCCCCCAGGCCAGTGTGGTTGCTGGGCAGGCATGGGAGCAGAAGGGGATTCCAGGCAACTTGGCTGTGCTTCCTGGCGCTCCGAGGGGCTCCTCTAGCAGCACCAGGGCGCGGTCAGCTTGCCAAAACCTGGCCAAGCTCCACCACACCCCCAGAGGCTAGCTGCCTCGCCAACACAGCCTCCGGTGTGTGTGGTGTGTGTCTGGGTCCCTTGCGTGCACCGGCGAGTCCGTCCCTTTCCGTGTCCCCATCCGCATCCAGGTCAGGGTCTCTGTCTGTCTGTTCGGGGGTTCAGTGCGGGTCTGTGTGTTGGATCCTCGTTCTCCCCGTGTCTCTCTCTTCCTCTCTCGCTCCGACTACCCCTCCGTGTGCCTCTCTGTCTTTCCCTGTGTGTCTGTGTGTCTGTCTCTGTCAGCCGGGCTCCCGTATCTCTCAGTCCTGTCCTGGTGATGGGGGGTGCGTGGGGGGTTGTCAGGGGAAGGTTGGCGGGGGTGGGGCCACGGGGGTGGACTGCTGCCCAGGGTCTCTGGTTGGGGAGTTCGGGGCGCTGTGAACACTCCGCATGCCTGCCTCCAAGACCGAACGCCCCCCCTAGGCATCTCGGGTTCCAAACCACAGTGGCGGCGGCGGCGGCGGCGGCGGCGTAGGAGGAGGCGACGGCGGCGGGAGCGGCGGCGGAGGGGGCGGTCCGGCTGGGAAGTCCAGAGACAGTTGGGGAGATCGCCGGGACTTCTGCGACTCTGAGATGCTGGAGGCGCCTCACCCCAAGGCAGGCGCGCAGGCACGCAGGAGCCAAGGCCAGGGCAGGCGGAGGGGTTGACGAGAGGAGCACGCTGGGGCTCGGAGGCCAAGAGCAGTCTGCTGGGAGTCGCAGCATCAGCCTCTCAGGCCTTTGGCCCTAGCGGCCTGATGGCAGCGCATCTCTTCTGCTCTTGGAAGCTAAGCAGGGTCGGATCCGCTCAGGACTTGGATGGGAGACCGTTCCCGGGTGCCCTGCACTCTTGTTCTGAGGCTACTTTCTTGGCTTTTTTCTTTCTCCTTCGGCCTCCCTTCTTCTCCCTGTGCCTCCACCGCCCCCCTTTGCCCAGCAAGCCTTCCTCCAAACATCCCTTGCCCCGTTGCCCCCTTACCCCCGGGCACCCCACGGCGGTTCATAGGCCCGCTGGAGCCGCCCGCTGCAGCGACAGGCGGCTCGAATCCAGCTCCTCCAACTCCAAGTCACAAGGCCCACCCTCACAGGAACCAGTGGGGCTCGCTGGGGGGCGATGGGAACGGGGTGTGGAGGCTGAGGCCTCAGAGAGGGCAGCCGCTACGGAGGGAGGGAGTGGGCGAAGGTGGCGAGGACTGGGGGGCGATGGGGAGGGGGGAGCGCGTGCGGGAGTTCACCCTGCCTCCCATGCGTGCCCTCCCTCGTTCCTGCCCTTGGGGCCCTCATGCCGCCGCCCCTCGCCTTTCCCTTGGGTCGCCCTGGATGCCCAAGCCACCGGACAACAGGCTCCCCCTGGTGACTGGGCACGCCTACACCTTCTCCCACCAGCCCTGCGCTGCGCTCCAGCCCCGCAGGGCCTTCTCTTCCTTCCCGCCGACCACCGTCCCTTTGCCCCTGGGCCCCGCCCTGGGCCCTCGCTCCCTCTGCCCAGCACCAAAGATGGCCGACCGCCCTGGACCTTGGGGCCGCTGGCACCCTGAGCCTAAGTCCTTCTCCCCACAGCAGCGCACCTAACAGCGAGGCCCGCTCCCTCAGCAAGGCAGTGGGGGCGCGCCCGGCACCACGGCGTCGGCGTCGAGGGGTACCCCCAAATAAACGACGAGACCAAGGAAAGAGTCCCCCGCATGCCCCCAGGCCAGTGTAGTTGCTGGGCAGGCATGGGAGCAGAAGGGGATTCCAGGCAACTTGGCTGTGCTTCCTGGCGCTCCGAGGGGCTCCTCTAGCAGCACCAGGGCGCGGTCAGCTTGCCAAAACCTGGCCAAGCTCCACCACACCCCCAGAGGCTAGCTGCCTCGCCAACACAGCCTCCGGTGTGTGTGGTGTGTGTCTGGGTCCCTTGCGTGCACCGGCGAGGCTGTCCCTTTCCGTGTCCCCATCCGCATCCAGGTCAGGATCTCTGTGTGTCTGTTCGGGGGTTCAGTGCGGGTCTGTGTGTTGGATCCTCGGTCTCCCCGTGTCTCTCTCTTCCTCTCTCGCTCCGACTACCCCTCCGTGCGTATCTCTGGCTTTCCCTGTGTGTCTTTGTGTCTGTCTATGTCAGCCGGGCTCCCGTATCTCTCAGTCCTGTCCTGGTGATGGGGGGTTCGTGGGGGGGGGTGTCACGGGAAGGTTAGAGGGGGACGGGCCACGGCGGTGGACTGCTGCCCAGGGTCTCTGGTGGCGCCCTTGACTTCGGGCCGCCATTGAGCAAGGCGGGGTGGCTTGCCACGCTAGACCCAGGGCTGCGGTTGGGGAGTTGGGGGCGCTGAGAACACTCCGCATGCCTGCCTCCAAGACCGAACGCCCCCCCTAGGCATCTCGGGTTCCAAACGACAGCGGCGGCGGAGGCGGCGGTGGCGGCGGGGGAGGAGGAGGAGGAGGAGGAGGAGGAGGAGGAGGAGGCGGCGGCGGGAGCGGCGGCGGAGGGGGCGGTCCTGCTGGGAAGTCCAGAGACACTTGGGGAGATCGCCAGGACTTCTGCGACTCTGAGATGCTGGAGGCGCCTCACCCCAAGGCAGGCTCGCAGGCACGCAGGAGCAAAGCACAGGGCAGGTGGAGGGGTGACAAGAGGAGCACGCTGGGGCCCGGAGGCCCAGAGCAGTCTGATGTGGGTCGCAGCAGCAGCCTCTCAGGCCTATGGCCCTAGTGGCCTGATGGCAGCGCATCTCTTCTGCTCTTGGAAGCTAAGCAGGGTCGGATCCGGTCAGGACTTGGATGGGAGACCGTTCCCGGGTGCCCTGGACTCTGGTTCTGAGGCTACTTTCTTGGCTTTTTTCTTTCTCCTTCGGCCTCCCTTCTTCTCCCTGTGCCTCCACCGCCCCCCTTTGCCCAGCAAGCCTTCCTCCAAACATCCCTTGCTCCGCTGCCCCCTTACTCCCGGGCACCCCACGGCGATTCACAGGCCCGCTGGAGCCGCCCGCTGCAGGGACTGGCGGCTCCAACCCAGCTCCTCCAACTCCAAGCAACAAGGCCCACCCTCACAGGAACCAGTGGGGCTCGCTGGGCGGCGATGGGAACGGGGTGGGGAGGTTGAGGCAGCAGAGAGGACAGCCGCAACGGAGGGAGGGAGTGGGCGAAGGTGGCGAGGACTGGGGGGGCGTTGGGGCCGGGGGAGGGCGTGCGGGAGTTGACCCTGCCTCCCATGCGTGCACTCCCTGGTTCCTGGCCTTGGGGCCCTCATGCCGCCGCCCCTCGCCATTCCCTTGGGCCGCCCTGGATGCCCAAGCCGCCGGACAACCGGCTCCCCCTGGTGACTGGGCACGCCTACACCTTCTCCCACCAGCCCTGGGCTGCACTCCAGCTCCGCAGGGCCTTCTCTTCCTTCCCGCCGACCACCGTCCCTTTGCCCCTGGGCCCCGCCCTGGGCCCTCCCTCCCTCTGCCCAGCACCAAAGATGGCCGACCGCCCTGGCCCTCGGGGCCGCTGGCACCCTGGGCCGAAGTCTTTCTCCCCACAGCAGCGCAGCTAACAGCAAGGCCCCCTCCCTCAGCAAGGCAGTGGGGGCGCGCCCGGCACCACGGCGTCGGCGTCGAGGGGTACCCCCAAATAAACGACGAGACCAAGGAAAGAGTCCCCCGCATGCCCCCAGGCCAGTGTGGTTGCTGGGCAGGCATGGGAGCAGAAGGGGATTCCAGGCAACTTGGCTGTGCTTCCTGGCGCTCCGAGGGGCTCCTCTAGCAGCACCAGGGCGCGGTGAGCTTGCCAAAACCTGGCCAAGCTCCACCACACCCCCAGAGCCTAGCTGCCTCGCCAACACAGCCTCCGGTGTGTGTGGTGTGTGTCTGGGTCCCTTGCGTGCACCGGCGAGTCCGTCCCTTTCCGTATCCCCATCCGCATCCAGGTCAGGGTCTCTGTGTGTCTGTTCGGGGGTTCAGTGCGGGTCTGAGTGTTGGATCCTCGTTCTCCCCGTGTCTCTCTCTTCCTCTCTCGCTCCGACTACCCCTCCGTGTGCCTGTCTGTCTTTCCCTGTGTGTCTGTGTGTCTGTCTCTGTCAGCCGGGCTCCCGTATCGCTCAGTCCTGTCCTGGTGATGGGGGGTGCGTGGGGGGGGTGTCAGGGGAAGGTTGGCGGGGGAGGGGCCACGGGGGTGGACTGCTGCCCAGGGTCTCTGGTTGGGGAGTTCGGGGCGCTGTGAACACTCCGCATGCCTGCCTCCAAGACCGAACGCCCCCCCTAGGCATCTCGGGTTCCAAACCACAGTGGCAGTGGCGGCGGCGGCGGCGGCGTAGGAGGAGGCGGCGGCGGCGGGAGCGGCGGCGGAGGGGGCGGTCCGGCTGGGAAGTCCAGAGACAGTTGGGGAGATCGCCGGGACTTCTGGGACTCTGAGATGCTGGAGGCGCCTCACCCCAAGGCAGGCTCGCAGGCACGCAGGAGCCAAGGCCAGGGCAGGCGGAGGGGTTGACGAGAGGAGCACGCTGGGGCTCGGAGGCCCAGAGCAGTCTGCTGTGGGTCGCAGCAGCAGCCTCTCAGGCCTCTGGCCCTAGCGGCCTGATGGCAGCGCATCTCTTCTGCTCTTGGAAGCTAAGCAGGGTCGGATCCGCTCAGGACTTGGATGGGAGACCGTTCCCGGGTGCCCTGCACTCTTGTTCTGAGGCTACTTTCTTGGCTTTTTTCTTTCTCCTTCGGCCTCCCTTCTTCTCCCTGTGCCTCCACCGCCCCCCTTTGCCCAGCAAGCCTTCCTCCAAACATCCCTTGCCCCGTTGCCCCCTTACCCCCGGGCACCCCACGGCGGTTCACAGGCCCGCTGGAGCCGCCCGCTACAGCGACAGGCGGCTCCAACCCAGCTCCTCCAACTCCAAGTCTCAAGGCCCACCCTCACAGGAACCAGTGGGGCTCGCGGGGGGGCGATGGGAAGGGGGTGGGGAGGCTGAGGCGGCAGAGAGGGCTGCCGCTTCGGAGGGAGGGAGTGGGCGAAGGTGGCGAGGACTGGGGGGGCGATGGGGCGGGGGGAGCGCGTGCGGGAGTTCACCCTGCCTCCCATGCGTGCACTCCCTGGTTCCTGGCCTTGGGGCCCTCATGCCGCCGCCCCTCGCCATTCCCTTGGGCCGCCCTGGATGCCCAAGCCGCCGAACAACCGGCTCCCCCTGGTGACTGGGCACGCCTACACCTTCTCCCACCAGCCCTGGGCTGCGCTCCCGCCCCGCAGGGCCTTCTCTTCCTTCCCGCCGACCACCGTCCCTTTGCCCCTGGGCCCCGCCCTGGGCCCTCCCTCCCTCTGCCCTGCACCAAAATGGCCGACCGCCCTGGCCCTCGGGGCCGCTGGCACCCTGGGCCGAAGTCCTTCTCCCCACAGCAGCGCAGCTAACAGCAAGGCCCGCTCCCTCAGCAAGGCAGTGGGGGCGCGCCCGGCACCACGGCGTCGGCGTCGAGGGGTACCCCCAAATAAACGACGAGACCAAGGAAAGAGTCCCCCGCATGCCCCCAGGCCAGTGTGGTTGCTGGGCAGGCATGGGAGCAGAAGGGGATTCCAGGCAACTTGGCTGTGCTTCCTGGCGCTCCGAGGGGCTCCTCTAGCAGCACCAGGGCGAGGTCAGCTTGCCAAAACCTGGCCAAGCTCCACCACACCCCCAGAGGCTAGCTGCCTCGCCAACACAGCCTCCGGTGTGTGTGGTGTGTGTCTGGGTCCCTTGCGTGCACCGGCGAGTCCGTCCCTTTCCGTGTCCCCATCCGCATCCAGGTCAGGGTCTCTGTCTGTCTGTTCGGGGGTTCAGTGCGGGTCTGTGTGTTGGATCCTCGTTCTCCCCGTGTCTCTCTCTTCCTCTCTCGCTCCGACTACCCCTCCGTGTGCCTCTCTGTCTTTCCCTGTGTGTCTGTGTGTCTGTCTCTGTCAGCCGGGCTCCCGTATCTCTCAGTCCTGTCCTGGTGATGGGGGGTGCGTGGGGGGTTGTCAGGGGAAGGTTGGCGGGGGTGGGGCCACGGGGGTGGACTGCTGCCCAGGGTCTCTGGTTGGGGAGTTCGGGGCGCTGTGAACACTCCGCATGCCTGCCTCCAAGACCGAACGCCCCCCCTAGGCATCTCGGGTTCCAAACCACAGTGGCGGCGGCGGCGGCGGCGTAGGAGGAGGCGACGGCGGCGGGAGCGGCGGCGGAGGGGGCGGTCCGGCTGGGAAGTCCAGAGACAGTTGGGGAGATCGCCGGGACTTCTGCGACTCTGAGATGCTGGAGGCGCCTCACCCCAAGGCAGGCGCGCAGGCACGCAGGAGCCAAGGCCAGGGCAGGCGGAGGGGTTGACGAGAGGAGCACGCTGGGGCTCGGAGGCCAAGAGCAGTCTGCTGGGAGTCGCAGCATCAGCCTCTCAGGCCTTTGGCCCTAGCGGCCTGATGGCAGCGCATCTCTTCTGCTCTTGGAAGCTAAGCAGGGTCGGATCCGCTCAGGACTTGGATGGGAGACCGTTCCCGGGTGCCCTGCACTCTTGTTCTGAGGCTACTTTCTTGGCTTTTTTCTTTCTCCTTCGGCCTCCCTTCTTCTCCCTGTGCCTCCACCGCCCCCCTTTGCCCAGCAAGCCTTCCTCCAAACATCCCTTGCCCCGTTGCCCCCTTACCCCCGGGCACCCCACGGCGGTTCATAGGCCCGCTGGAGCCGCCCGCTGCAGCGACAGGCGGCTCGAATCCAGCTCCTCCAACTCCAAGTCACAAGGCCCACCCTCACAGGAACCAGTGGGGCTCGCTGGGGGGCGATGGGAACGGGGTGTGGAGGCTGAGGCCTCAGAGAGGGCAGCCGCTACGGAGGGAGGGAGTGGGCGAAGGTGGCGAGGACTGGGGGGCGATGGGGAGGGGGGAGCGCGTGCGGGAGTTCACCCTGCCTCCCATGCGTGCCCTCCCTCGTTCCTGCCCTTGGGGCCCTCATGCCGCCGCCCCTCGCCTTTCCCTTGGGTCGCCCTGGATGCCCAAGCCACCGGACAACAGGCTCCCCCTGGTGACTGGGCACGCCTACACCTTCTCCCACCAGCCCTGCGCTGCGCTCCAGCCCCGCAGGGCCTTCTCTTCCTTCCCGCCGACCACCGTCCCTTTGCCCCTGGGCCCCGCCCTGGGCCCTCGCTCCCTCTGCCCAGCACCAAAGATGGCCGACCGCCCTGGACCTTGGGGCCGCTGGCACCCTGAGCCTAAGTCCTTCTCCCCACAGCAGCGCACCTAACAGCGAGGCCCGCTCCCTCAGCAAGGCAGTGGGGGCGCGCCCGGCACCACGGCGTCGGCGTCGAGGGGTACCCCCAAATAAACGACGAGACCAAGGAAAGAGTCCCCCGCATGCCCCCAGGCCAGTGTAGTTGCTGGGCAGGCATGGGAGCAGAAGGGGATTCCAGGCAACTTGGCTGTGCTTCCTGGCGCTCCGAGGGGCTCCTCTAGCAGCACCAGGGCGCGGTCAGCTTGCCAAAACCTGGCCAAGCTCCACCACACCCCCAGAGGCTAGCTGCCTCGCCAACACAGCCTCCGGTGTGTGTGGTGTGTGTCTGGGTCCCTTGCGTGCACCGGCGAGGCTGTCCCTTTCCGTGTCCCCATCCGCATCCAGGTCAGGATCTCTGTGTGTCTGTTCGGGGGTTCAGTGCGGGTCTGTGTGTTGGATCCTCGGTCTCCCCGTGTCTCTCTCTTCCTCTCTCGCTCCGACTACCCCTCCGTGCGTATCTCTGGCTTTCCCTGTGTGTCTTTGTGTCTGTCTATGTCAGCCGGGCTCCCGTATCTCTCAGTCCTGTCCTGGTGATGGGGGGTTCGTGGGGGGGGGTGTCACGGGAAGGTTAGAGGGGGACGGGCCACGGCGGTGGACTGCTGCCCAGGGTCTCTGGTGGCGCCCTTGACTTCGGGCCGCCATTGAGCAAGGCGGGGTGGCTTGCCACGCTAGACCCAGGGCTGCGGTTGGGGAGTTGGGGGCGCTGAGAACACTCCGCATGCCTGCCTCCAAGACCGAACGCCCCCCCTAGGCATCTCGGGTTCCAAACGACAGCGGCGGCGGAGGCGGCGGTGGCGGCGGGGGAGGAGGAGGAGGAGGAGGAGGAGGAGGAGGAGGAGGCGGCGGCGGGAGCGGCGGCGGAGGGGGCGGTCCTGCTGGGAAGTCCAGAGACACTTGGGGAGATCGCCAGGACTTCTGCGACTCTGAGATGCTGGAGGCGCCTCACCCCAAGGCAGGCTCGCAGGCACGCAGGAGCAAAGCACAGGGCAGGTGGAGGGGTGACAAGAGGAGCACGCTGGGGCCCGGAGGCCCAGAGCAGTCTGATGTGGGTCGCAGCAGCAGCCTCTCAGGCCTATGGCCCTAGTGGCCTGATGGCAGCGCATCTCTTCTGCTCTTGGAAGCTAAGCAGGGTCGGATCCGGTCAGGACTTGGATGGGAGACCGTTCCCGGGTGCCCTGGACTCTGGTTCTGAGGCTACTTTCTTGGCTTTTTTCTTTCTCCTTCGGCCTCCCTTCTTCTCCCTGTGCCTCCACCGCCCCCCTTTGCCCAGCAAGCCTTCCTCCAAACATCCCTTGCTCCGCTGCCCCCTTACTCCCGGGCACCCCACGGCGATTCACAGGCCCGCTGGAGCCGCCCGCTGCAGGGACTGGCGGCTCCAACCCAGCTCCTCCAACTCCAAGCAACAAGGCCCACCCTCACAGGAACCAGTGGGGCTCGCTGGGCGGCGATGGGAACGGGGTGGGGAGGTTGAGGCAGCAGAGAGGACAGCCGCAACGGAGGGAGGGAGTGGGCGAAGGTGGCGAGGACTGGGGGGGCGTTGGGGCCGGGGGAGGGCGTGCGGGAGTTGACCCTGCCTCCCATGCGTGCACTCCCTGGTTCCTGGCCTTGGGGCCCTCATGCCGCCGCCCCTCGCCATTCCCTTGGGCCGCCCTGGATGCCCAAGCCGCCGGACAACCGGCTCCCCCTGGTGACTGGGCACGCCTACACCTTCTCCCACCAGCCCTGGGCTGCACTCCAGCTCCGCAGGGCCTTCTCTTCCTTCCCGCCGACCACCGTCCCTTTGCCCCTGGGCCCCGCCCTGGGCCCTCCCTCCCTCTGCCCAGCACCAAAGATGGCCGACCGCCCTGGCCCTCGGGGCCGCTGGCACCCTGGGCCGAAGTCTTTCTCCCCACAGCAGCGCAGCTAACAGCAAGGCCCCCTCCCTCAGCAAGGCAGTGGGGGCGCGCCCGGCACCACGGCGTCGGCGTCGAGGGGTACCCCCAAATAAACGACGAGACCAAGGAAAGAGTCCCCCGCATGCCCCCAGGCCAGTGTGGTTGCTGGGCAGGCATGGGAGCAGAAGGGGATTCCAGGCAACTTGGCTGTGCTTCCTGGCGCTCCGAGGGGCTCCTCTAGCAGCACCAGGGCGCGGTGAGCTTGCCAAAACCTGGCCAAGCTCCACCACACCCCCAGAGCCTAGCTGCCTCGCCAACACAGCCTCCGGTGTGTGTGGTGTGTGTCTGGGTCCCTTGCGTGCACCGGCGAGTCCGTCCCTTTCCGTATCCCCATCCGCATCCAGGTCAGGGTCTCTGTGTGTCTGTTCGGGGGTTCAGTGCGGGTCTGAGTGTTGGATCCTCGTTCTCCCCGTGTCTCTCTCTTCCTCTCTCGCTCCGACTACCCCTCCGTGTGCCTGTCTGTCTTTCCCTGTGTGTCTGTGTGTCTGTCTCTGTCAGCCGGGCTCCCGTATCGCTCAGTCCTGTCCTGGTGATGGGGGGTGCGTGGGGGGGGTGTCAGGGGAAGGTTGGCGGGGGAGGGGCCACGGGGGTGGACTGCTGCCCAGGGTCTCTGGTTGGGGAGTTCGGGGCGCTGTGAACACTCCGCATGCCTGCCTCCAAGACCGAACGCCCCCCCTAGGCATCTCGGGTTCCAAACCACAGTGGCAGTGGCGGCGGCGGCGGCGGCGTAGGAGGAGGCGGCGGCGGCGGGAGCGGCGGCGGAGGGGGCGGTCCGGCTGGGAAGTCCAGAGACAGTTGGGGAGATCGCCGGGACTTCTGGGACTCTGAGATGCTGGAGGCGCCTCACCCCAAGGCAGGCTCGCAGGCACGCAGGAGCCAAGGCCAGGGCAGGCGGAGGGGTTGACGAGAGGAGCACGCTGGGGCTCGGAGGCCCAGAGCAGTCTGCTGTGGGTCGCAGCAGCAGCCTCTCAGGCCTCTGGCCCTAGCGGCCTGATGGCAGCGCATCTCTTCTGCTCTTGGAAGCTAAGCAGGGTCGGATCCGCTCAGGACTTGGATGGGAGACCGTTCCCGGGTGCCCTGCACTCTTGTTCTGAGGCTACTTTCTTGGCTTTTTTCTTTCTCCTTCGGCCTCCCTTCTTCTCCCTGTGCCTCCACCGCCCCCCTTTGCCCAGCAAGCCTTCCTCCAAACATCCCTTGCCCCGTTGCCCCCTTACCCCCGGGCACCCCACGGCGGTTCACAGGCCCGCTGGAGCCGCCCGCTACAGCGACAGGCGGCTCCAACCCAGCTCCTCCAACTCCAAGTCTCAAGGCCCACCCTCACAGGAACCAGTGGGGCTCGCGGGGGGGCGATGGGAAGGGGGTGGGGAGGCTGAGGCGGCAGAGAGGGCTGCCGCTTCGGAGGGAGGGAGTGGGCGAAGGTGGCGAGGACTGGGGGGGCGATGGGGCGGGGGGAGCGCGTGCGGGAGTTCACCCTGCCTCCCATGCGTGCACTCCCTGGTTCCTGGCCTTGGGGCCCTCATGCCGCCGCCCCTCGCCATTCCCTTGGGCCGCCCTGGATGCCCAAGCCGCCGAACAACCGGCTCCCCCTGGTGACTGGGCACGCCTACACCTTCTCCCACCAGCCCTGGGCTGCGCTCCCGCCCCGCAGGGCCTTCTCTTCCTTCCCGCCGACCACCGTCCCTTTGCCCCTGGGCCCCGCCCTGGGCCCTCCCTCCCTCTGCCCTGCACCAAAATGGCCGACCGCCCTGGCCCTCGGGGCCGCTGGCACCCTGGGCCGAAGTCCTTCTCCCCACAGCAGCGCAGCTAACAGCAAGGCCCGCTCCCTCAGCAAGGCAGTGGGGGCGCGCCCGGCACCACGGCGTCGGCGTCGAGGGGTACCCCCAAATAAACGACGAGACCAAGGAAAGAGTCCCCCGCATGCCCCCAGGCCAGTGTGGTTGCTGGGCAGGCATGGGAGCAGAAGGGGATTCCAGGCAACTTGGCTGTGCTTCCTGGCGCTCCGAGGGGCTCCTCTAGCAGCACCAGGGCGAGGTCAGCTTGCCAAAACCTGGCCAAGCTCCACCACACCCCCAGAGGCTAGCTGCCTCGCCAACACAGCCTCCGGTGTGTGTGGTGTGTGTCTGGGTCCCTTGCGTGCACCGGCGAGTCCGTCCCTTTCCGTGTCCCCATCCGCATCCAGGTCAGGGTCTCTGTCTGTCTGTTCGGGGGTTCAGTGCGGGTCTGTGTGTTGGATCCTCGTTCTCCCCGTGTCTCTCTCTTCCTCTCTCGCTCCGACTACCCCTCCGTGTGCCTCTCTGTCTTTCCCTGTGTGTCTGTGTGTCTGTCTCTGTCAGCCGGGCTCCCGTATCTCTCAGTCCTGTCCTGGTGATGGGGGGTGCGTGGGGGGTTGTCAGGGGAAGGTTGGCGGGGGTGGGGCCACGGGGGTGGACTGCTGCCCAGGGTCTCTGGTTGGGGAGTTCGGGGCGCTGTGAACACTCCGCATGCCTGCCTCCAAGACCGAACGCCCCCCCTAGGCATCTCGGGTTCCAAACCACAGTGGCGGCGGCGGCGGCGGCGTAGGAGGAGGCGACGGCGGCGGGAGCGGCGGCGGAGGGGGCGGTCCGGCTGGGAAGTCCAGAGACAGTTGGGGAGATCGCCGGGACTTCTGCGACTCTGAGATGCTGGAGGCGCCTCACCCCAAGGCAGGCGCGCAGGCACGCAGGAGCCAAGGCCAGGGCAGGCGGAGGGGTTGACGAGAGGAGCACGCTGGGGCTCGGAGGCCAAGAGCAGTCTGCTGGGAGTCGCAGCATCAGCCTCTCAGGCCTTTGGCCCTAGCGGCCTGATGGCAGCGCATCTCTTCTGCTCTTGGAAGCTAAGCAGGGTCGGATCCGCTCAGGACTTGGATGGGAGACCGTTCCCGGGTGCCCTGCACTCTTGTTCTGAGGCTACTTTCTTGGCTTTTTTCTTTCTCCTTCGGCCTCCCTTCTTCTCCCTGTGCCTCCACCGCCCCCCTTTGCCCAGCAAGCCTTCCTCCAAACATCCCTTGCCCCGTTGCCCCCTTACCCCCGGGCACCCCACGGCGGTTCATAGGCCCGCTGGAGCCGCCCGCTGCAGCGACAGGCGGCTCGAATCCAGCTCCTCCAACTCCAAGTCACAAGGCCCACCCTCACAGGAACCAGTGGGGCTCGCTGGGGGGCGATGGGAACGGGGTGTGGAGGCTGAGGCCTCAGAGAGGGCAGCCGCTACGGAGGGAGGGAGTGGGCGAAGGTGGCGAGGACTGGGGGGCGATGGGGAGGGGGGAGCGCGTGCGGGAGTTCACCCTGCCTCCCATGCGTGCCCTCCCTCGTTCCTGCCCTTGGGGCCCTCATGCCGCCGCCCCTCGCCTTTCCCTTGGGTCGCCCTGGATGCCCAAGCCACCGGACAACAGGCTCCCCCTGGTGACTGGGCACGCCTACACCTTCTCCCACCAGCCCTGCGCTGCGCTCCAGCCCCGCAGGGCCTTCTCTTCCTTCCCGCCGACCACCGTCCCTTTGCCCCTGGGCCCCGCCCTGGGCCCTCGCTCCCTCTGCCCAGCACCAAAGATGGCCGACCGCCCTGGACCTTGGGGCCGCTGGCACCCTGAGCCTAAGTCCTTCTCCCCACAGCAGCGCACCTAACAGCGAGGCCCGCTCCCTCAGCAAGGCAGTGGGGGCGCGCCCGGCACCACGGCGTCGGCGTCGAGGGGTACCCCCAAATAAACGACGAGACCAAGGAAAGAGTCCCCCGCATGCCCCCAGGCCAGTGTAGTTGCTGGGCAGGCATGGGAGCAGAAGGGGATTCCAGGCAACTTGGCTGTGCTTCCTGGCGCTCCGAGGGGCTCCTCTAGCAGCACCAGGGCGCGGTCAGCTTGCCAAAACCTGGCCAAGCTCCACCACACCCCCAGAGGCTAGCTGCCTCGCCAACACAGCCTCCGGTGTGTGTGGTGTGTGTCTGGGTCCCTTGCGTGCACCGGCGAGGCTGTCCCTTTCCGTGTCCCCATCCGCATCCAGGTCAGGATCTCTGTGTGTCTGTTCGGGGGTTCAGTGCGGGT
Source organism: Mirounga angustirostris (assembly GCF_029215605.1). Lineage (NCBI taxonomy): Eukaryota > Metazoa > Chordata > Mammalia > Carnivora > Phocidae > Mirounga > Mirounga angustirostris. The sequence goes on along the minus strand of NW_026992068.1, from coordinate 10,688 downwards.
CTGTGTGTTGGATCCTCGGTCTCCCCGTGTCTCTCTCTTCCTCTCTCGCTCCGACTACCCCTCCGTGCGTATCTCTGGCTTTCCCTGTGTGTCTTTGTGTCTGTCTATGTCAGCCGGGCTCCCGTATCTCTCAGTCCTGTCCTGGTGATGGGGGGTTCGTGGGGGGGGGTGTCACGGGAAGGTTAGAGGGGGACGGGCCACGGCGGTGGACTGCTGCCCAGGGTCTCTGGTGGCGCCCTTGACTTCGGGCCGCCATTGAGCAAGGCGGGGTGGCTTGCCACGCTAGACCCAGGGCTGCGGTTGGGGAGTTGGGGGCGCTGAGAACACTCCGCATGCCTGCCTCCAAGACCGAACGCCCCCCCTAGGCATCTCGGGTTCCAAACGACAGCGGCGGCGGAGGCGGCGGTGGCGGCGGGAGGAGGAGGAGGAGGAGGAGGAGGAGGAGGAGGAGGAGGCGGCGGCGGGAGCGGCGGCGGAGGGGGCGGTCCTGCTGGGAAGTCCAGAGACACTTGGGGAGATCGCCAGGACTTCTGCGACTCTGAGATGCTGGAGGCGCCTCACCCCAAGGCAGGCTCGCAGGCACGCAGGAGCAAAGCACAGGGCAGGTGGAGGGGTGACAAGAGGAGCACGCTGGGGCCCGGAGGCCCAGAGCAGTCTGATGTGGGTCGCAGCAGCAGCCTCTCAGGCCTATGGCCCTAGTGGCCTGATGGCAGCGCATCTCTTCTGCTCTTGGAAGCTAAGCAGGGTCGGATCCGGTCAGGACTTGGATGGGAGACCGTTCCCGGGTGCCCTGGACTCTGGTTCTGAGGCTACTTTCTTGGCTTTTTTCTTTCTCCTTCGGCCTCCCTTCTTCTCCCTGTGCCTCCACCGCCCCCCTTTGCCCAGCAAGCCTTCCTCCAAACATCCCTTGCTCCGCTGCCCCCTTACTCCCGGGCACCCCACGGCGATTCACAGGCCCGCTGGAGCCGCCCGCTGCAGGGACTGGCGGCTCCAACCCAGCTCCTCCAACTCCAAGCAACAAGGCCCACCCTCACAGGAACCAGTGGGGCTCGCTGGGCGGCGATGGGAACGGGGTGGGGAGGTTGAGGCAGCAGAGAGGACAGCCGCAACGGAGGGAGGGAGTGGGCGAAGGTGGCGAGGACTGGGGGGGCGTTGGGGCCGGGGGAGGGCGTGCGGGAGTTGACCCTGCCTCCCATGCGTGCACTCCCTGGTTCCTGGCCTTGGGGCCCTCATGCCGCCGCCCCTCGCCATTCCCTTGGGCCGCCCTGGATGCCCAAGCCGCCGGACAACCGGCTCCCCCTGGTGACTGGGCACGCCTACACCTTCTCCCACCAGCCCTGGGCTGCACTCCAGCTCCGCAGGGCCTTCTCTTCCTTCCCGCCGACCACCGTCCCTTTGCCCCTGGGCCCCGCCCTGGGCCCTCCCTCCCTCTGCCCAGCACCAAAGATGGCCGACCGCCCTGGCCCTCGGGGCCGCTGGCACCCTGGGCCGAAGTCTTTCTCCCCACAGCAGCGCAGCTAACAGCAAGGCCCCCTCCCTCAGCAAGGCAGTGGGGGCGCGCCCGGCACCACGGCGTCGGCGTCGAGGGGTACCCCCAAATAAACGACGAGACCAAGGAAAGAGTCCCCCGCATGCCCCCAGGCCAGTGTGGTTGCTGGGCAGGCATGGGAGCAGAAGGGGATTCCAGGCAACTTGGCTGTGCTTCCTGGCGCTCCGAGGGGCTCCTCTAGCAGCACCAGGGCGCGGTGAGCTTGCCAAAACCTGGCCAAGCTCCACCACACCCCCAGAGCCTAGCTGCCTCGCCAACACAGCCTCCGGTGTGTGTGGTGTGTGTCTGGGTCCCTTGCGTGCACCGGCGAGTCCGTCCCTTTCCGTATCCCCATCCGCATCCAGGTCAGGGTCTCTGTGTGTCTGTTCGGGGGTTCAGTGCGGGTCTGAGTGTTGGATCCTCGTTCTCCCCGTGTCTCTCTCTTCCTCTCTCGCTCCGACTACCCCTCCGTGTGCCTGTCTGTCTTTCCCTGTGTGTCTGTGTGTCTGTCTCTGTCAGCCGGGCTCCCGTATCGCTCAGTCCTGTCCTGGTGATGGGGGGTGCGTGGGGGGGGTGTCAGGGGAAGGTTGGCGGGGGAGGGGCCACGGGGGTGGACTGCTGCCCAGGGTCTCTGGTTGGGGAGTTCGGGGCGCTGTGAACACTCCGCATGCCTGCCTCCAAGACCGAACGCCCCCCCTAGGCATCTCGGGTTCCAAACCACAGTGGCAGTGGCGGCGGCGGCGGCGGCGTAGGAGGAGGCGGCGGCGGCGGGAGCGGCGGCGGAGGGGGCGGTCCGGCTGGGAAGTCCAGAGACAGTTGGGGAGATCGCCGGGACTTCTGCGACTCTGAGATGCTGGAGGCGCCTCACCCCAAGGCAGGCTCGCAGGCACGCAGGAGCCAAGGCCAGGGCAGGCGGAGGGGTTGACGAGAGGAGCACGCTGGGGCTCGGAGGCCCAGAGCAGTCTGCTGTGGGTCGCAGCAGCAGCCTCTCAGGCCTCTGGCCCTAGCGGCCTGATGGCAGCGCATCTCTTCTGCTCTTGGAAGCTAAGCAGGGTCGGATCCGCTCAGGACTTGGATGGGAGACCGTTCCCGGGTGCCCTGCACTCTTGTTCTGAGGCTACTTTCTTGGCTTTTTTCTTTCTCCTTCGGCCTCCCTTCTTCTCCCTGTGCCTCCACCGCCCCCCTTTGCCCAGCAAGCCTTCCTCCAAACATCCCTTGCCCCGTTGCCCCCTTACCCCCGGGCACCCCACGGCGGTTCACAGGCCCGCTGGAGCCGCCCGCTGCAGCGACAGGCGGCTCCAACCCAGCTCCTCCAACTCCAAGTCACAAGGCCCACCCTCACAGGAACCAGTGGGGCTCGCGGGGGGGCGATGGGAAGGGGGTGGGGAGGCTGAGGCGGCAGAGAGGGCTGCCGCTTCGGAGGGAGGGAGTGGGCGAAGGTGGCGAGGACTGGGGGGGCGATGGGGCGGGGGGAGCGCGGGCGGGAGTTCACCCTGCCTCCCATGCGTGCACTCCCTGGTTCCTGGCCTTGGGGCCCTCATGCCGCCGCCCCTCGCCATTCCCTTGGGCCGCCCTGGATGCCCAAGCCGCCGAACAACCGGCTCCCCCTGGTGACTGGGCACGCCTACACCTTCTCCCACCAGCCCTGGGCTGCGCTCCAGCCCCGCAGGGCCTTCTCTTCCTTCCCGCCGACCACCGTCCCTTTGCCCCTGGGCCCCGCCCTGGGCCCTCCCTCCCTCTGCCCAGCACCAAAATGGCCGACCGCCCTGGCCCTCGGGGCCGCTGGCACCCTGGGCCGAAGTCCTTCTCCCCACAGCAGCGCAGCTAACAGCAAGGCCCGCTCCCTCAGCAAGGCAGTGGGGGCGCGCCCGGCACCACGGCGTCGGCGTCGAGGGGTACCCCCAAATAAACGACGAGACCAAGGAAAGAGTCCCCCGCATGCCCCCAGGCCAGTGTGGTTGCTGGGCAGGCATGGGAGCAGAAGGGGATTCCAGGCAACTTGGCTGTGCTTCCTGGCGCTCCGAGGGGCTCCTCTAGCAGCACCAGGGCGCGGTCAGCTTGCCAAAACCTGGCCAAGCTCCACCACACCCCCAGAGGCTAGCTGCCTCGCCAACACAGCCTCCGGTGTGTGTGGTGTGTGTCTGGGTCCCTTGCGTGCACCGGCGAGTCCGTCCCTTTCCGTGTCCCCATCCGCATCCAGGTCAGGGTCTCTGTCTGTCTGTTCGGGGGTTCAGTGCGGGTCTGTGTGTTGGATCCTCGTTCTCCCCGTGTCTCTCTCTTCCTCTCTCGCTCCGACTACCCCTCCGTGTGCCTCTCTGTCTTTCCCTGTGTGTCTGTGTGTCTGTCTCTGTCAGCCGGGCTCCCGTATCTCTCAGTCCTGTCCTGGTGATGGGGGGTGCGTGGGGGGTTGTCAGGGGAAGGTTGGCGGGGGTGGGGCCACGGGGGTGGACTGCTGCCCAGGGTCTCTGGTTGGGGAGTTCGGGGCGCTGTGAACACTCCGCATGCCTGCCTCCAAGACCGAACGCCCCCCCTAGGCATCTCGGGTTCCAAACCACAGTGGCGGCGGCGGCGGCGGCGGCGGCGTAGGAGGAGGCGACGGCGGCGGGAGCGGCGGCGGAGGGGGCGGTCCGGCTGGGAAGTCCAGAGACAGTTGGGGAGATCGCCGGGACTTCTGCGACTCTGAGATGCTGGAGGCGCCTCACCCCAAGGCAGGCGCGCAGGCACGCAGGAGCCAAGGCCAGGGCAGGCGGAGGGGTTGACGAGAGGAGCACGCTGGGGCTCGGAGGCCAAGAGCAGTCTGCTGGGAGTCGCAGCATCAGCCTCTCAGGCCTTTGGCCCTAGCGGCCTGATGGCAGCGCATCTCTTCTGCTCTTGGAAGCTAAGCAGGGTCGGATCCGCTCAGGACTTGGATGGGAGACCGTTCCCGGGTGCCCTGCACTCTTGTTCTGAGGCTACTTTCTTGGCTTTTTTCTTTCTCCTTCGGCCTCCCTTCTTCTCCCTGTGCCTCCACCGCCCCCCTTTGCCCAGCAAGCCTTCCTCCAAACATCCCTTGCCCCGTTGCCCCCTTACCCCCGGGCACCCCACGGCGGTTCATAGGCCCGCTGGAGCCGCCCGCTGCAGCGACAGGCGGCTCGAATCCAGCTCCTCCAACTCCAAGTCACAAGGCCCACCCTCACAGGAACCAGTGGGGCTCGCTGGGGGGCGATGGGAACGGGGTGTGGAGGCTGAGGCCTCAGAGAGGGCAGCCGCTACGGAGGGAGGGAGTGGGCGAAGGTGGCGAGGACTGGGGGGCGATGGGGAGGGGGGAGCGCGTGCGGGAGTTCACCCTGCCTCCCATGCGTGCCCTCCCTCGTTCCTGCCCTTGGGGCCCTCATGCCGCCGCCCCTCGCCTTTCCCTTGGGTCGCCCTGGATGCCCAAGCCACCGGACAACAGGCTCCCCCTGGTGACTGGGCACGCCTACACCTTCTCCCACCAGCCCTGCGCTGCGCTCCAGCCCCGCAGGGCCTTCTCTTCCTTCCCGCCGACCACCGTCCCTTTGCCCCTGGGCCCCGCCCTGGGCCCTCGCTCCCTCTGCCCAGCACCAAAGATGGCCGACCGCCCTGGACCTTGGGGCCGCTGGCACCCTGAGCCTAAGTCCTTCTCCCCACAGCAGCGCACCTAACAGCGAGGCCCGCTCCCTCAGCAAGGCAGTGGGGGCGCGCCCGGCACCACGGCGTCGGCGTCGAGGGGTACCCCCAAATAAACGACGAGACCAAGGAAAGAGTCCCCCGCATGCCCCCAGGCCAGTGTAGTTGCTGGGCAGGCATGGGAGCAGAAGGGGATTCCAGGCAACTTGGCTGTGCTTCCTGGCGCTCCGAGGGGCTCCTCTAGCAGCACCAGGGCGCGGTCAGCTTGCCAAAACCTGGCCAAGCTCCACCACACCCCCAGAGGCTAGCTGCCTCGCCAACACAGCCTCCGGTGTGTGTGGTGTGTGTCTGGGTCCCTTGCGTGCACCGGCGAGGCTGTCCCTTTCCGTGTCCCCATCCGCATCCAGGTCAGGATCTCTGTGTGTCTGTTCGGGGGTTCAGTGCGGGTCTGTGTGTTGGATCCTCGGTCTCCCCGTGTCTCTCTCTTCCTCTCTCGCTCCGACTACCCCTCCGTGCGTATCTCTGGCTTTCCCTGTGTGTCTTTGTGTCTGTCTATGTCAGCCGGGCTCCCGTATCTCTCAGTCCTGTCCTGGTGATGGGGGGTTCGTGGGGGGGGGTGTCACGGGAAGGTTAGAGGGGGACGGGCCACGGCGGTGGACTGCTGCCCAGGGTCTCTGGTGGCGCCCTTGACTTCGGGCCGCCATTGAGCAAGGCGGGGTGGCTTGCCACGCTAGACCCAGGGCTGCGGTTGGGGAGTTGGGGGCGCTGAGAACACTCCGCATGCCTGCCTCCAAGACCGAACGCCCCCCCTAGGCATCTCGGGTTCCAAACGACAGCGGCGGCGGAGGCGGCGGTGGCGGCGGGGGAGGAGGAGGAGGAGGAGGAGGAGGAGGAGGAGGAGGCGGCGGCGGGAGCGGCGGCGGAGGGGGCGGTCCTGCTGGGAAGTCCAGAGACACTTGGGGAGATCGCCAGGACTTCTGCGACTCTGAGATGCTGGAGGCGCCTCACCCCAAGGCAGGCTCGCAGGCACGCAGGAGCAAAGCACAGGGCAGGTGGAGGGGTGACAAGAGGAGCACGCTGGGGCCCGGAGGCCCAGAGCAGTCTGATGTGGGTCGCAGCAGCAGCCTCTCAGGCCTATGGCCCTAGTGGCCTGATGGCAGCGCATCTCTTCTGCTCTTGGAAGCTAAGCAGGGTCGGATCCGGTCAGGACTTGGATGGGAGACCGTTCCCGGGTGCCCTGGACTCTGGTTCTGAGGCTACTTTCTTGGCTTTTTTCTTTCTCCTTCGGCCTCCCTTCTTCTCCCTGTGCCTCCACCGCCCCCCTTTGCCCAGCAAGCCTTCCTCCAAACATCCCTTGCTCCGCTGCCCCCTTACTCCCGGGCACCCCACGGCGATTCACAGGCCCGCTGGAGCCGCCCGCTGCAGGGACTGGCGGCTCCAACCCAGCTCCTCCAACTCCAAGCAACAAGGCCCACCCTCACAGGAACCAGTGGGGCTCGCTGGGCGGCGATGGGAACGGGGTGGGGAGGTTGAGGCAGCAGAGAGGACAGCCGCAACGGAGGGAGGGAGTGGGCGAAGGTGGCGAGGACTGGGGGGGCGTTGGGGCCGGGGGAGGGCGTGCGGGAGTTGACCCTGCCTCCCATGCGTGCACTCCCTGGTTCCTGGCCTTGGGGCCCTCATGCCGCCGCCCCTCGCCATTCCCTTGGGCCGCCCTGGATGCCCAAGCCGCCGGACAACCGGCTCCCCCTGGTGACTGGGCACGCCTACACCTTCTCCCACCAGCCCTGGGCTGCACTCCAGCTCCGCAGGGCCTTCTCTTCCTTCCCGCCGACCACCGTCCCTTTGCCCCTGGGCCCCGCCCTGGGCCCTCCCTCCCTCTGCCCAGCACCAAAGATGGCCGACCGCCCTGGCCCTCGGGGCCGCTGGCACCCTGGGCCGAAGTCTTTCTCCCCACAGCAGCGCAGCTAACAGCAAGGCCCCCTCCCTCAGCAAGGCAGTGGGGGCGCGCCCGGCACCACGGCGTCGGCGTCGAGGGGTACCCCCAAATAAACGACGAGACCAAGGAAAGAGTCCCCCGCATGCCCCCAGGCCAGTGTGGTTGCTGGGCAGGCATGGGAGCAGAAGGGGATTCCAGGCAACTTGGCTGTGCTTCCTGGCGCTCCGAGGGGCTCCTCTAGCAGCACCAGGGCGCGGTGAGCTTGCCAAAACCTGGCCAAGCTCCACCACACCCCCAGAGCCTAGCTGCCTCGCCAACACAGCCTCCGGTGTGTGTGGTGTGTGTCTGGGTCCCTTGCGTGCACCGGCGAGTCCGTCCCTTTCCGTATCCCCATCCGCATCCAGGTCAGGGTCTCTGTGTGTCTGTTCGGGGGTTCAGTGCGGGTCTGAGTGTTGGATCCTCGTTCTCCCCGTGTCTCTCTCTTCCTCTCTCGCTCCGACTACCCCTCCGTGTGCCTGTCTGTCTTTCCCTGTGTGTCTGTGTGTCTGTCTCTGTCAGCCGGGCTCCCGTATCGCTCAGTCCTGTCCTGGTGATGGGGGGTGCGTGGGGGGGGTGTCAGGGGAAGGTTGGCGGGGGAGGGGCCACGGGGGTGGACTGCTGCCCAGGGTCTCTGGTTGGGGAGTTCGGGGCGCTGTGAACACTCCGCATGCCTGCCTCCAAGACCGAACGCCCCCCCTAGGCATCTCGGGTTCCAAACCACAGTGGCAGTGGCGGCGGCGGCGGCGGCGTAGGAGGAGGCGGCGGCGGCGGGAGCGGCGGCGGAGGGGGCGGTCCGGCTGGGAAGTCCAGAGACAGTTGGGGAGATCGCCGGGACTTCTGGGACTCTGAGATGCTGGAGGCGCCTCACCCCAAGGCAGGCTCGCAGGCACGCAGGAGCCAAGGCCAGGGCAGGCGGAGGGGTTGACGAGAGGAGCACGCTGGGGCTCGGAGGCCCAGAGCAGTCTGCTGTGGGTCGCAGCAGCAGCCTCTCAGGCCTCTGGCCCTAGCGGCCTGATGGCAGCGCATCTCTTCTGCTCTTGGAAGCTAAGCAGGGTCGGATCCGCTCAGGACTTGGATGGGAGACCGTTCCCGGGTGCCCTGCACTCTTGTTCTGAGGCTACTTTCTTGGCTTTTTTCTTTCTCCTTCGGCCTCCCTTCTTCTCCCTGTGCCTCCACCGCCCCCCTTTGCCCAGCAAGCCTTCCTCCAAACATCCCTTGCCCCGTTGCCCCCTTACCCCCGGGCACCCCACGGCGGTTCACAGGCCCGCTGGAGCCGCCCGCTACAGCGACAGGCGGCTCCAACCCAGCTCCTCCAACTCCAAGTCTCAAGGCCCACCCTCACAGGAACCAGTGGGGCTCGCGGGGGGGCGATGGGAAGGGGGTGGGGAGGCTGAGGCGGCAGAGAGGGCTGCCGCTTCGGAGGGAGGGAGTGGGCGAAGGTGGCGAGGACTGGGGGGGCGATGGGGCGGGGGGAGCGCGTGCGGGAGTTCACCCTGCCTCCCATGCGTGCACTCCCTGGTTCCTGGCCTTGGGGCCCTCATGCCGCCGCCCCTCGCCATTCCCTTGGGCCGCCCTGGATGCCCAAGCCGCCGAACAACCGGCTCCCCCTGGTGACTGGGCACGCCTACACCTTCTCCCACCAGCCCTGGGCTGCGCTCCCGCCCCGCAGGGCCTTCTCTTCCTTCCCGCCGACCACCGTCCCTTTGCCCCTGGGCCCCGCCCTGGGCCCTCCCTCCCTCTGCCCTGCACCAAAATGGCCGACCGCCCTGGCCCTCGGGGCCGCTGGCACCCTGGGCCGAAGTCCTTCTCCCCACAGCAGCGCAGCTAACAGCAAGGCCCGCTCCCTCAGCAAGGCAGTGGGGGCGCGCCCGGCACCACGGCGTCGGCGTCGAGGGGTACCCCCAAATAAACGACGAGACCAAGGAAAGAGTCCCCCGCATGCCCCCAGGCCAGTGTGGTTGCTGGGCAGGCATGGGAGCAGAAGGGGATTCCAGGCAACTTGGCTGTGCTTCCTGGCGCTCCGAGGGGCTCCTCTAGCAGCACCAGGGCGAGGTCAGCTTGCCAAAACCTGGCCAAGCTCCACCACACCCCCAGAGGCTAGCTGCCTCGCCAACACAGCCTCCGGTGTGTGTGGTGTGTGTCTGGGTCCCTTGCGTGCACCGGCGAGTCCGTCCCTTTCCGTGTCCCCATCCGCATCCAGGTCAGGGTCTCTGTCTGTCTGTTCGGGGGTTCAGTGCGGGTCTGTGTGTTGGATCCTCGTTCTCCCCGTGTCTCTCTCTTCCTCTCTCGCTCCGACTACCCCTCCGTGTGCCTCTCTGTCTTTCCCTGTGTGTCTGTGTGTCTGTCTCTGTCAGCCGGGCTCCCGTATCTCTCAGTCCTGTCCTGGTGATGGGGGGTGCGTGGGGGGTTGTCAGGGGAAGGTTGGCGGGGGTGGGGCCACGGGGGTGGACTGCTGCCCAGGGTCTCTGGTTGGGGAGTTCGGGGCGCTGTGAACACTCCGCATGCCTGCCTCCAAGACCGAACGCCCCCCCTAGGCATCTCGGGTTCCAAACCACAGTGGCGGCGGCGGCGGCGGCGTAGGAGGAGGCGACGGCGGCGGGAGCGGCGGCGGAGGGGGCGGTCCGGCTGGGAAGTCCAGAGACAGTTGGGGAGATCGCCGGGACTTCTGCGACTCTGAGATGCTGGAGGCGCCTCACCCCAAGGCAGGCGCGCAGGCACGCAGGAGCCAAGGCCAGGGCAGGCGGAGGGGTTGACGAGAGGAGCACGCTGGGGCTCGGAGGCCAAGAGCAGTCTGCTGGGAGTCGCAGCATCAGCCTCTCAGGCCTTTGGCCCTAGCGGCCTGATGGCAGCGCATCTCTTCTGCTCTTGGAAGCTAAGCAGGGTCGGATCCGCTCAGGACTTGGATGGGAGACCGTTCCCGGGTGCCCTGCACTCTTGTTCTGAGGCTACTTTCTTGGCTTTTTTCTTTCTCCTTCGGCCTCCCTTCTTCTCCCTGTGCCTCCACCGCCCCCCTTTGCCCAGCAAGCCTTCCTCCAAACATCCCTTGCCCCGTTGCCCCCTTACCCCCGGGCACCCCACGGCGGTTCATAGGCCCGCTGGAGCCGCCCGCTGCAGCGACAGGCGGCTCGAATCCAGCTCCTCCAACTCCAAGTCACAAGGCCCACCCTCACAGGAACCAGTGGGGCTCGCTGGGGGGCGATGGGAACGGGGTGTGGAGGCTGAGGCCTCAGAGAGGGCAGCCGCTACGGAGGGAGGGAGTGGGCGAAGGTGGCGAGGACTGGGGGGCGATGGGGAGGGGGGAGCGCGTGCGGGAGTTCACCCTGCCTCCCATGCGTGCCCTCCCTCGTTCCTGCCCTTGGGGCCCTCATGCCGCCGCCCCTCGCCTTTCCCTTGGGTCGCCCTGGATGCCCAAGCCACCGGACAACAGGCTCCCCCTGGTGACTGGGCACGCCTACACCTTCTCCCACCAGCCCTGCGCTGCGCTCCAGCCCCGCAGGGCCTTCTCTTCCTTCCGGCCGACCACCGTCCCTTTGCCCCTGGGCCCCGCCCTGGGCCCTC
>NW_026992067.1:0-31859 GCF_029215605.1 Mirounga angustirostris | reverse complement strand
AATGGGCCCACTGGCAAGGAGGACCGGGCCTTGGATGGGGTCAGGCTAAGTCGATGACCTCAAACAGCCAGCCTGGGCTGGACTCGTGAAATCGTGAATTCACTGACCACCTCGGCTTGCTACTTCTTGAGGCGACAAATCCATGCCGTCAAAGTGACTGTTGGTCTTCCTGGTGAGCCTGACGGTGGGACTGCGTGTGAGGTACACCCAGACCACCCCTCTTCCCAGCGCAGGCAGGTGCAGAGTTGCAATCCTGCTGCAACATAGTGGATGAGGCCTTGCCAAGAGGCTTGAGGACTTTCTCTCTCTCTCTCTGATGAAGAGGATGACTGTGGCCAAACTCTTGAGAATCTTCTGGGGACAGGAGGGTATTCAGAGTCCTGCCTGGGCAGAAGCCCAGTGGACAGGTGCTGGGAGAAGAGGTGAGCAGGGATGGGGCTTCCCCAGGGCAGGAGGCCAAGCTGGGCTGAGTGGGCCACACCAGGATTGACCCCTGTATGCAGCCCTCAAATGCTGACACGTGGGTATGTCAGAAAACAAAAGTCCTGCTCATAGGGAGCTCACACTCTGCAGGAAGTCCAACGTATTAACAGTTGCTCCCAGAGCCAGTCTGGGCTCCCTGTGCAGCCTGGGAGTCTTTCAGAGCTGGGCCTGGAGACAGCAGCTGTAGCCTCCCACCCTCCTAGCCCTCCACCAACTGACCCCTCACCTCCCGTTTCCCTCTGCCTCCAGGCTTTCTGTGCTGAGGGTCCCCACCTGAATGTCCCCTCTTCTCCTTCAACTTCCACCTGGCAGTCCTGGCAGAGAGCCCACGGGAGCCCATTCTGCCCCATCATGCTCATCATGCTCAACTCCAAGGCCCCTCCCACATCCAAGCCCACTCCTCCCCCAGTACCCACTCCCCGCCATGGGAGCCTGACCGCTGCCCTACGACTCTGAGGACAGCACATCCTAATGTCTCTATCAGGACTGTGGTCACAGGTCTGCCCAGGCCAAGACAGCTGACCATGCAAAGAGTAAACATGTGACCAGCCGAGTTGGGATTGACCCTCCAGGGCCTATACCCCCACAATGAGGAGCGTGGGTCCCTAAGGCCTTCATGTGGGATCTACGCTGACTATGAGCTGATGTGGACAGCAAGACTGTGGTCACAGGAGGAGGGAAGCACATTCACATATAAGCACACAGTATGGACACACACGAGCACATAGGAAACCCTACACTCTCAGGTAAGGGTCTCCTCGTCTCTCATGCTCAGCCCCTGCTGGCACATTCCTGGGACGTAGGGGTGTAATGGGACTGGAGCTGAGTCTGCGTGCTGCACCCAGCTCTACTACTCCACTCTGGTCATCTCCCTGACCTGACATCTGAAAGAGGGGGTGACTGGTGCTGCAGAGGCTTGTGCCATGAGGGATGAGGACCACGTGGGGCTTTGGCACCCACATCCACCCAGCAGGGCACCAGCTGCGTCCGGGGGTCCCCCCAACCCCGTTTCCACCCCAAGCCATGTCCAGGCAGTAGGCTGGCAATGTCGACAGGGAGAGAAAGGGGTGACACCAGCCCTCATGCCCATTCACTGGGATAGATTCTTTTGTCCCTAGGGGCCCTGGAAGACTCTGCTCCTGCCCTTTACTTGGCCCTACCTTGGAGTGGACCCCCCAGGTCCTGCACTCTGGGCCCATTTATGGAGAAAGCATCTAGGGTGTGCCAGGCCTGCCTCACCGTGCTGACCAGGGCACATATAGCCACATCTTACCCTGACTGCTCTCCTCTGAGCCAAAGGGAACCCACAGATTTTGAGCCCCTATCTCATTTTTCAGATGGAGAAACTAAGGTCCAAAGAAGGGCAGAGAAGACTGGGTCCTTCAGTGGCTAGCCAGGAGGACCCAAATCTCAGGCCCCTGCAGAGTCTGCCGTCCTTACCACCTGTGTCAGCCTACCTCAGCATAACCCTGGCCAAGAAGGGTCCACAGCCCCCGGCAGGCTGCTCTGGGGCAGGTGCTGCTCTCTGTCCCCAGTGATGCCAGCAAGTGGGTGTCTTCGTCCCTCCTCAAGAGGGGCCAAGCAAGCAGAGCCAGTGGTAGCCAGACTCCGACCCATGTTGCCAGACCAGCAACTTCCTCTGTACGACATCAGTGTACCCAGCGCACCCTGTGTGTTGAGCTCATTTGTGTCTGAGAAAGTGTGTGTGTGTCCCAACTTCTGTGTAACACAGCAGGTGAGTATCGTGCAACCAGTGCTCTCCGGCAGCGTGTGCCCTGTGGGTGCCCCAAGTCTGCACACCCACGGGAGAACGTAAGGTTGACCCTAGGTCCTATCTCTTTCTCCTTTAAATGGCATATGTTAAGGTCAGTGAACAGACTGGGCTCGGAAACATCTCTACTCCTGAGACGGAGACGGCATGGCCTGCCGCCAGCTCGGGACTGGCCAAAGGTAAGGCATGTCCGCGCAGGGCAGCCCCTCCTGTGTCTGACCTGCAGCTGGAAACAGACACATTCCTCCCGGAGGGAAGCTCTGGCCACTCTTGCAGGGAGTCTGGGGGAGCCCCAGCTGACTCACCACTGACCTTTGACCTCACAGGTTAACCCTTCCTAAACCAGACCCTTGCCGCAGCCATGCTGTCTTAGATATGACAGCTGTATCCAAATGGAGCCCATGGTGCAGGCCTGTGTGTCTACGGATGTTTTTGCACAGGTCTTGGTGTCCTTCCTCTTGCTGTGCTGTAAGTGAACACATACACTGTCCGTGCACGTGTGTGGTCAAGATGTCAGCATCCGTGCAAGCCCCTGTCCTGCGCATGCGCTTTTGAGAATGTACCCTGTCGTACGTATCTGTTGCGGGCTTCGGGTGCTTGCCTGAGGACACGGATGTGTACACAAGGATGTACTTCCTCAGAGACGTGTCAGCTGGGCTCACACCTGTTTGGGCTGTCCCTGCATGCCTTTCCGTGCCTGGCATGTGTGGGCCTGCTCTCCCACCCTGACAGTCACCCTGGATGAGCTCAGGAAGACCAGGCTGAGGGAGCAGGCCCAAGGATGCACCTGAGATCCAGAGACACACTGCTTTCCTCTGCATCTCCCAGCCTCACCTCTGGATCCCTCTCCCTGGGGCTGCACATCTGGTGCTCAATAAATGACTGGTGAAGGAATGGATGAAAAGGGGCTCTAAGGGGCACAGTCTGGAGATGGGGGTAGGCAGGCCCTCCAGGATGGGAGGGAGGCTACTGGCAGGAGCGCCAGTCGTGGACTGGGTCGGAGAGCTCCAGAAGAGGCGGTCAAGGCTGGCTGAGCCCGGGTTGGGGGCAGCAGGGTCTGCGGGCCGCCCCCGCGCGCTCCCCGGGGACGTCTTGGGTCGCTGTCTGCACCGCCGGGGCCGCGCTGCCCCGCGGGTTATTTATGACCCCCTCCCCCTCCCTGGTGGCGGCGGCCATGGCGGGGGCTCCTGCCTCGGCCCAGCGGCAGAGGGCCCCCAGCGGGGGGACCGTGAGCAATGAGGGTGCTGCCATGGCTGCGAGGAAGGCAGGGGCGGGGCCTCTGAGGGCCGGAGGAGGGGTTTGGGCAGCCGCTCCCACCGACGTTTCCCAAGGAAGGTGCCGCCAGGCCTGAACTCCAGGCGGGGGGAGGTTCTAGAGCCAAAATTCTGTCCTTCTGACCTCTGGCTCCAGTCAAAAGCGCAGAGCAGGTGCCAAACCAGGACACAGGTGGACAGGAGGAAGAAAGTGAGCAGATCCTTGTGGCAGGGGTAGAATGCCCAGGAGTAAGGATGCCTGATCCCTGTGGGAAAGTGGCTCTGATCCTGTGGGCAGAGAGGTCTACTTCCCATGAAGAGGGGGAAACAGGTAGGGGTGGGGGTAGGGGTGAACTGATCAGCCAAAGCCCTAGAAGGGGGTCTCCTGAAAGTCAGGGTGTGGCCCTTGGAGGAGAAGGGGTCCTGCAGGGAGCTTTGAACCCAGTCATGGTCATTTTAGGAAGCCCCTTGATCCTCCAGAGAGAGGTGGAACCATCTAGTAGCATGGAGGTTAGGCTGGGTGAGCTAGGTTAGTTTAGCCCCCTTACCTTGCCAGCTGGGTTCCACTTCCGAAAGCCAGAGTTGGGGCCTTCTTTGCCCCTCCTTCACCACTGTGGGCCTGTTAAGGATGAAAGAAGTCAGGGGTGAGTCAAGGGTGGTCCTGCAGTAGGGAAGGGAGGCCCCCTCCACAGGCTACGTGGTACCTTCTCAGATCTAGAGATAAACTTCACTAGCCTTCCCTCCCCAAACCTCAGTTTACAGGTCAGGGGTTAGGAGGCCTAAGGGTCAGTGAATAGGTGCAGGCAAACATGAGAAGAACTGAGTGGAGGGGACCATCTCTTGAAAGCAGTGTCAGGGCTGTAGCCAGACAGTTGGCCTCACGCTGAGCCCTGATAACCTCTCCACACTGTGCCATGACCACAGCGTAGCATGATGGCTCCTCTGTGGGCCTTGGCTCTTGGGCAGGAACAGCCTCCTGCATCCATTAGACATGGAGGCAGCACCCCTGAGAGGAAGACGCGGACCACAGAAGGTGAGTGTGCACCTAGGGTCAGGCATGTGCAGGTGTCCAGTTTGCACGGAGGGCAACCGGGCTGAGGGTGGCACACCATAGAGGACCACTCACTTTCACACCCACATTCACACCTGGCCCCTTAAATCCCAGCAGGCAGATGTACAAAGAGTAGAGCAGAAGGGGGATACAGAGGTTTGGGTGCATAGGTTCCCAGACACGTTCCTGGTCTCAGCCCAGACCTTGCTCCCCAAGTCAGTCTTGGGGCTGGCTGGTGCCTCAGTTGCAGATGATCTTGGCAGTGTGCATCAGCAAGGGAGAGCAGAGCAGGAGCCAGGGGTCAGGCTCATGCCCAGCTGGTGCAGGTGCCTGGGAGGAGGTGGGTGAGGGTGGGGTGCTCCCTCACTTCCATCACTCCCTTGCACAAGGTGCTCATGCAAGCACGCCTGTGGTCCAGCTCAACCCCCCAGAGCCTGGTCAGAGAGATGCCCACAAAAATGCCATGCCAAATGCATCTCAGTGGGGGTCTAGGCGCTGGGATGGGATCTGAGGCTACTTTCTAGCTTGTTCAGAATAACACATCAGAGAAAGACAAACCTGTCTCATCAGCTATTAGTAGGTTTCTGTTTCTCTTCCTAATGCTTCTACTGCAAGGCCGGCATGCTGGGCTGCTGGCCTGCAGGGAGATGGGAGTTGAACACCAAGGGACAAGCCACCCTCATGCCAGGACTGGGCCAAGGCTGACCTGCTTCCTCAAGGCACCAAAGTGGACATGAGTGTAGAGGGTTCCTCTTCCCCAGACTGGCTCATACTAGGGAACAGAAATGTGCTCAAGTGTGCAATCTCGCACTCATCAGCCCCTCATCCTCCCCACATCTTCCATCCCTCAACCAGACTGCGTCTAGCCCACCTTCCTGCCCCACAGCATGGCTCAGATATTGTTTGTCCTGGAGTCAGAGAGCCTGGATTTAAAACAGCTGTATGACATCAGGAGAGTTACTTGACCTCTCTGTGTCTCACCCTCCTCATCTATAAAATGAGAATAATGAGGAAAACTCATATTGAGACGATCAAGTGAACTAAGGCATGTAAAGTGCAGAGTAGTAAGGCGGCGGTAGTTGACAGCATCCTTTTCGTGTTGTTCACAGAACATGAAACCTCCCCAACACATTTGCAGAGGCCACACACCACAAACCCACAGCCTCACACCGTGCAGATGCAGAGGAGACCACCCACGCCCGACACTGATGCCCACCACCAACCGCCGCTGTGAAAACACTCCTACCCAGAACCGCCAGGCCAGCGGGCCGCTCCTAATCACAGGTCCCTCCTGCGCCAGGAGCCCACTCTCGGTCCTGGGCCCGCCCCCTCCCCAAGTGTAGCCCGGGACTCCCAGCTGCGCCCCATGACTCCCTCAAGGATGGCGCGGTCGGTGCGCGCGGCTTCCCGCTAGCGTATGCTCCTTCGCACACCCTCGCGCACTTGGAAATAGGGCAGGGGCGCAGCCCTGTCCCACCGCCCCCGCCGCCAGCCGTGTGAGCCCAGTCGGCCGTCACGCACCCCCTGCTGGAGCCCGCGCCCGCCCGCCCGCCAAGCCCGGGCCGTTTAAATGGGCCAAGTTGTGGCGGCGGTGGCGGCGGGAGTCTCCCAAGTCCCTGCCAGGCGGGCGCGCCCCAGTGTACGCGGGTGCGCAGCCGGGGCGCCGGGGCGGCGAGGTGGGGCTGGGGCCTGGGACCCCCGGGCGGTGCGGGGCGCAGGGCCAGAGACTTCTGGACTCCACTGCCCGGCTGGGCCCTGCGGGCGGACCAGCGAGCGGGGCCGCCCCAGGGGGCGCGGGCGCAGGTGGCCCAGGGTCCTGTGGAGCCCTGGGGCCCCGGGGCTGCGGCGCTCGGCAGGTCGATAGGGGATCGAGAGGAGCTCCCGCAGCACCATGTCTCGGGCAGCCAAGGCCCCGGCAGCCGGCCGAGAAGCGGCCCATGGTGGCCCGGCGGGCGGCGCGGCCGCAGGTGCCTGGGCGCAGTAGCGGGTAGGGCGGGCGCGCGGCCGGGAGACTCCCGGGCCCCCCGCCCTCGAGACCCAACGCCAGCCCAGGCCCGAGCAAGTGGCGCCGGCGGCGGAGAGCCAGGCTACAAGGCCACAGGCCCGTCACGCCAGCGGTCAAGAAGGAGCTCCCAGGCCGCGAAGACCTGGCCCTGGCTCTGGCCACCTTCCATCCGACCCTGGCCGCACTGCCACTGCCGCCGCTCCCAGGCTACCCGACACCGCTGCCGGCCGCGGCCGCCCTGCCCCCGGCCGCCTCGCTGCCCGCCGCGACCGCTGGCTACGAGGCGCTGTGGGCTCCACCACTCCGCTCCCCGCGCGCCTACCTGAGCCTGCACGAGGCCGCCCCGCACCTCCACCTGCCCCGGGGCCCTCTGGCCCCCGAACGCTTCTCAGCCACTGCGGCCGCGGCCCCAATTTCCAGCCGCTGCTGGACAACGGCGAGCTGGGCATCGAGGTGGAGCGCGGCGCCAATCGCGCGCTGCTCTCCGTGCGCAAACTGGGTGGGGGTAGGGGTGAACTGATCAGCCAAGGCAGCAAGGGTCCGTCCATCCGCCACCGCGGCGAGTGGCTCACACCCAACGAGTTCCAGTTCGTTCGTCAGCGGCCGAGAGACGGCCAAGGACTGGAGGCGCAGCATCCGCCACAAAGGTGCGGCCGCGGTGGGGGCGCAGGCCGCTACGGTCCCTCCCCTCTGCTCCCCGAGGACCCCTGGGTCCGGACCCCCTCATTCTGCCACCTGGGAGACTCCATCTCCGCCCGGAGAGGGCGCTGCGACTCTGGGGCTGCCGCGGGGACACTCCCCCCCCCCCACCGCCCCCAGCACGGTCGCCTTGGTGGACCCGAGCAGAGCGCCCTCGGCCTCCACCGCCACCTCAGCTTGAGCCGCGGTGCTCTGGGCTCCCGGCTGCACACGAGCCGGCCCCTCCTCCCACTGGGAAGGTCTTTGCGGGCTTCCTGGGCTGTGTGGCCCAGGGGAAGTTTAGGGGAACTCGGGAGACGGCGGGAGGCTGGCTGGGCGGGACCCAACTTCCCTCCCGGGTCAGGGAGCCACCAGGTTCCAGCGGGAGTAGAGTTGCCCACGGGCGGCCGGGGTGCGGGTGCGAGTTGCTGGAAGGCAAGGGAAGGTGGAGGGGTGTCGTGGGCAGGTGGGGGCCGCGGGGGCGCGCGTCGAGGCGGGGGCGCGCGCGGAGCTGGAACGGCGGCGGGGCTGGGAGCAGCCTGCTCGGAGCATTCAGGAGTCTGGCTCCGAGGGCGCGTTGCGAGGGCGCCGGAGCAGGCAAACGGGGGAAGCGCAGCGAGCGACAGGGGCGGGGGTGGGGGATCCTTAGAAAGTTGGGGACCGCGTCGCGCTGGGCTTTGAGGCTCGCGGCTCTGCTGTGGCCGCCCTCCTCCCGCTGAGGGCTCAGACACAGCCCTGGTCCCGGCGGCGCCGCTCACCGGCGCGCAGGCTCTACCTTAGTGAACCCTGTTCCCAGTTCCCCCGGACCGGCTTGGAGAGAGGGTAGAGAGCGGGAGGAGGGACGCAGGGGGCGGGGAGGAGGCCGCCCTTGGTCAGGGGCTGGCGCTTGCCGGGATCGTGAGTTTCTGAGCCCCGCAGATCCCCGCGGCGTCTGCGAGGGTGTGGTGGGCGGCAGGGCCAGGGAGCGGGTTCGGAAGTTGGATGTTCCTACACGTGCCAGGAGGGGGAACCGGCCGTGCAGCTTACTGCGCCCCGAAAGCGCGCCCGTGCGTGCCGGCTCTACCTGTGCCCCAGCCCTGCTCTCTCACAGGTCCTGCCTCGGCTCTCCTCACAGGAAAAGTCTGAAGACGCTTATGTCCAAGGGGATTCTGCAGGTGCACCCTCCGATCTGCGACTGTCCGGGCTGTCGAATATCCTCCCCGGTGGTGAGATGGGGGAGAAAAGTTGGGGCTTTGGGTCTTCCTTCTCCCCTGTGGAGCGTGTGCCTGTTTTCTAGGATGCAGAGTCCTAACCTCAACCCTGCCAGTGTGCAGGAGTGAGCCCCCGCAGGGGCAAATAGGGGAGACTTTGCTTTGGGTGGGAATCCTGGGGCAGCCCTCCGCTCTTTGGATGCAGGACCTGACCATTCCCTATCTTGGAGCTGCTGCTTCTCAGGTCTTGGGGACAGCCTAGGCTGTAAAGGTCTCCTCCCTGGACAGTGCCATCCACCTGGGGCCTGGGACCCTGCCCTGTCACAGGTCTGGGGTGGGGGTGGGGGTGTCACTGTGTCAGCTGGCCTGGCTTGGGAGAGGGGCTGGTCCTAAGGTAACACTTGTTCTGGGATGTGACACTGTTGGCTGGCCTGGATGTACATTCTGGGGTGGTCACAGCTTGGAGGTGAGTAACCTGTGTCTCTGGGATGCCAAAAGCTAGAACCCTGCTGGGCAAGGCCCTGGATGTCCAGGAGAGTCTGAGGATACAACCCAGTTGGGGGCAGAATCTGAGCAGTGTGGGCCTTTGGTGTCAAGATCTGGAGGTGGAGGCTGATGTGGGACCCCCAACCCAGTGTAGACATGTATTGACGCCCTCTTTGGCCTAGGGGAGCAGCAGAGATCGGGGTGCTGGGCCTGCCCCTGAAGCACTGTCTTCCACATCCTATGTCCTCCAGGCAGCCATAGTTGGAGGACTGATCTGAAGAAGAAATTGCATCTTGAGAGGAACCAATTTTGAGCTGCTCGGGGAGAGCCGGTTAGGGCCCTGGCTGCTGGTGGTGGTTGGGATTGTGCTGTTATTGCTGGCGTCTGCAGCCCCCCACACAGGAAGGGGTGAGAGAGGACCCAGGACACCACCTTCAGCTTCTTTACTTTGGACTGGAAGTAGGAAGGAGGAAGGGATGTTTTGGTTTCCTCATGGACCCTGGAGGCGGGGAAGCCACAAACACACCTGTGAATACAGACACCAGATCAGACACACAAGTTGGACAGGGGGACGGGGATACAGCCATGCCTCTCCTGTGTGCCTACCCCACACACCTGTCTGCCATGAGCTCGTGGTCAGAGTATGTGCGCACAGGCAGCCCACCTCTTACCTGCTACTACGGTACCTGCCTGGGGCAAGAAGCTGAGCTCCCGCTCCACTTAAGGCACCTTTTCAAGCAGCTGGTACTGGAGAAGAGTCTTCTGGGCACCCTCAAGGCTAGCCTGGGGTTTCTGTTCGGCTTGGATGGTCCCAGCCTGTCTTAGCCCACCCTTCCAGAGGTCTCTCACACGAGTGTGGGGTTCAGGTGGCCTGAGCCCAGTATCAATTTCCCCGGGACATTGCTTGGATTGGAGAGGGGTGGGGAGGTCTGGCAGGGATGAGGCCACGACCTCGAACTGCCTACCTGTCTGGGGCTCCCGGGTACCTGTCCTGCATGAGGGATGCCTCAGACCTGGGCCTGCCTCTCCTGAACCTGGTCGCTCCCAGGCCCATCCCTGTACCCTTCCCTTAGGAAGGAGCTACACAGACCCCCTTGTCTTTCCAGCCCCCGCTTTCGCCACATAGAGATGGTCTTCCTCCATCCCCCACAGCCAGGCCTGAAGGTACATACACACCTCACAGCCACAGATACCCCAGGGGCACAATGTGGGTGTGCATATTTGGTGCAGGGATCGTGCAGACATGCAAGATGGCTTTCCTGTTCCCCTCCTTGTGTTCTGAGGCGCCAATCGTTGACTAGCAACAGAGGTTTGTCACAGAGTTTTCAAATCTGTGCGCTGCTGAGCAGGGGTGAGTGGCTGAGGTCTTGGGTGTGCGTAGGAGGAAAGTATGCTCCCTGTCCTTGGTCGGGGTCAGGGCTGCCCATCCTGGTCCCTCTTCCTCAGCTCCCCTCCCACAGGAGCACCTCCAAGAGCCACCGCAGGCCAGCATAGCTGGTCTGGCCTCATCCCAAGTGGCGGTATTACTGCCCTCATTTTCCCCTCCTCCTCGCCCTACAGATGAGAAGCAGAGGGAAATGCATTTCCTTTTCTTCTTAAGAGAATAGTTCAATTAAAGCAGAAAGACAGGAGAGGAGGTCCTGGTGCTTGGGCCACAGGCTAGAGAAGGGCAGACCGGAGTGGGACTTCCCAGCAGTGCACACTTCAGACAGGCCAGCGGTTGTTGAAAACACTGCCCTTGGCGCCCAATAGCTGGACCAGACAGGCCCTCGCACCTGCGGCTCAACCACTCTCTGCTCTTGCTGTTAGAGCACAGGGCCAAGGCCGGGATCTCAGAAGGGGCCACAAAGCAGGCCATTTCATCTCTCAGGCCTACCCTCAGACTCCCACCCGGCCCCAGTGCTGTCCAGGGTCTCTCACTGAGTATGTTGCAGAGAGGAATACGGAGGGTGTCCCAAGTGGATTCATAAGGGCAAGTATGGGGGAGACTGTGGCTCGCGGTGGGGGGCCTGGAGAGGGGGGCAGTTGTGGTCCCCAGACCAAGCAAGGGGAGAAGACTAGGGCCCCCTGACCCTGTTGGGGCCACTGACCAAATCTGGAGCTGGGGTGGGCTGGGTCTGAAGGGAAGGTCCCTTATTCTGGAGGGCAGGACGATGGTGGCTGCTTAGCAGTCCTTCAGGTCCAGGATGACACGGGTCCAGGGTGAGGCGAGACCCTCCTCTACACTTTCCTCCTCAAGCTCGTGGGTATGATGGCATTGTCCTTGCAACAGGAAAGAGGATGTCCGAGGGTCCCCAGGTGACTGAAGAGATGAGAGAGAATTAGATAATCCCAAGGTCCCTGCCACCCCCCTGAAACAGCAACCCCTTATTAAATGAGAAAAGGGTTCCTGCCCACCCGAAAATAATCAGTAACTTTTCTTCTTCCACTGGGGCAGCAGGACCTAAGGACACTGTAGGGAGCCTTGGTGTATAGTGACCTTGTATAGTGTGCTCTGAGCACGGACAAGCTCGGTGTGGAGTACCCTCCATGTCTGTGCACAGGACATGCCTTCCTGCTCTGATCTCCCAGCACACAGCACACACATGAGCTCCACATCCTCACAACATGGGTGTAGGGAGGGGAGAAGGAGGTGCTGTGGAAGAAATGGAATCTCTGTTTCTGACCCAGAGGGTAGGCTCACTAGGGGCCCATGGGACACAGGGTCTAGGTTGGTAAGGGCTCCCCATCAAGTGACCTGTGAACCCCGGGCCTGCAGTTTGCAAGGGGTCAGCAGGATCAGGCCCCAGACTCAGGCTCCAAACAACCCTGAACTGGACCCTGCGTGGCACTAGCAGAATAGAAGACAGGACTTGGCAGTGGCTGGGGGTTCATGCAGGAGCTTGTGGGACGGTCCAGCAG
The DNA here is from genome assembly GCF_029215605.1 of Mirounga angustirostris. NCBI lineage: Eukaryota > Metazoa > Chordata > Mammalia > Carnivora > Phocidae > Mirounga > Mirounga angustirostris. The sequence goes on along the minus strand of NW_026992067.1, from coordinate 20,041 downwards.
ACACAAGCACACAGAGGTACCTGCACGTTGAACACGTGGCAGAATGCAGACATGCTGTGTTGTGCACACGTGGTCCCTGGGGCTCCCTGGGGCCGAGAAAGCTGGGGTCTGCCTCCAGGTGGGCACCCCCACACTCCGGCTAGAGTGCAGAGTCTGGACGAGGCAGTGTCACGAGGAGCCTGGCCAGGGCCTACAGCCCTTCACTGCACCCCGCTCCCCGGTAGCAGACCCGGGCCTCATCTTTCTGCTCTTGTCTTCAGCTCCAGCCACTGGGACCCATGTGGACCCTCGGGCCTGTCCTGTGGGCTAGAAGCCCTGTAGCGGGGCCAGGGATGGTGCCTATTTGATCGTAGCAGCTGCTCTGAGGGCTTCCGTCACCTGCACCCTGCCTGAGGCTTGGGCCTGGAGTGCACAGCTCCCAGGACCCTGAGGGTCCTGGCTCAGCCTAACCTTCCTCTCTTCCCTCCCTGCCCAGAACCGGGGGCGGCTGGCAGACAAGAGGACAGTTGCCCTGCCCACTGCACGGGTCCTAAAGAAGGAGCTGACCCCCAGCTTCTCGTCCCGTGATGGTGACAGCGATGGGAGTGGCCCAGCCTGTGGGCGGCAACCAGGCTTGAAACAGGGGGACACCCCACATGTCCCTCTCATGAGGAGAAGGTACTTTTACTGGGGGCCAGGCTCGGGGGAGGCACCCGGGCTCTGGTCGGGACATCAAGACTGGTGTCTCCAGGTAGCTGAAGGCCAGGCCAGGGCGAGGACCCTTTGCCCTGGGGACAGGGCCCAGGTTGAGCTTGTCATGTCTTGGTATCTGCCGAAGCTGGAACAGCCTGAACCCCTGACGCCACAAGACCATAGTGAGAAACTACACTGCCCCCACTTGGAGGGAGGGGGTCGACGAGGTTCCATGTGGGGAAGGAAGGAGGCTCTAGGAAGGGCCAGGGGCTCTCGGAGGAGGGCAGTCAGGGAGACCCAGCAAGGGAGGGCCTGATACCAACACGGCCAGGCGGAGAGAAAGGAGCTGAGCAGCCCCCTTCCTGGAGCTGTCCCTGAAACTCTCAGGCTCATTCTCCTTGGCAGGAGGCAGCTTTCCTGGCTACCCACTGTCCCTTCCCGGCTCGGGGCCACTCTTCCTGACTTCCCACCATCTCCTCTCCTGGCAGAGACACCTCCCACTGTCCACTCACCTCTTCATGCCTCCATCTATCTGTCGTCGGTCCATTCATTTGTCTGTCCATCCAGCACATGTTACTCACCCCCAGAGTTTCTAGGCCTTTTCTCTTCCCACCTAGTCTTTCAACGTGTTCCAACATCTCCTGCCCTAAAATAACCCTCCCAAACCCCCAACACCCCCACTTCCCAGCCCTCCTACCCACGCTTGCTAAGGTGACACACCCACACAGGCTTCCAACCACCATCCCTCAGCCTGAGGGTCTTTCTGGGAACACGGCTATGAGTGAGGGGACAGGCAGAGGGCAGAGCTGTTTCCTTACTTGACCTCTCGTTTTGGCATCCCTCCTACCTACAAGTGCGGTGGTTGCTTTCAGGAGGCAGACTGGTAGCAGCTGGGACCCAGGAAGCTGCACCCACCTGGGCTGACTCTGGACCATCGGTGCCGGCAGCGGCCATGGGGCTTGCTCCCTGACCTGTTCCAGCCTGGCTGGAGCAGCTCTAGCAACTAGGAATTTGGTTCAGTTGCATGGCTGATCGCAGAAGAGGCTGCAGCTCCCCTCCCCACCCCCGCCCTCAGCACAATGTGGCAGCTCTCCTGGGTTCGCTGCAACAAGAAGGACAGGTGTGGCAGCCTCATTTCTGTCCTTCCCAATTCCTTTGTCTGGTGAGACCAGGAGTCGGCTCCTGCCCCACGGCCCTATCCTGGTGGCAGCCACTGGCTGGTTGAGCTGGTACCAGATAGCACTGGAGACAAATCCGAGCCAACCCAGTTCCCTTGGGGCCAGCGCTCTGGGGAAGATGAGGGCTATGCCATACACACACCCTGCTGTTCAGGTACCAGATCCTGGAGGCCACTTTGACCCTCCGCTTCTTTCCTTGCAGAGTCCACACCCACTGGGACGTGAACATCTCCTTCCGAGAGACGTCCTGCAGGTAGGGTCTGGGCTTATCCCCACACATCGTGCGTGGGCAGGATGGAGCCTTGTTGCTCCATTTCCCGTGGGTCTGCTTCTAAATCTTTCCAGCCTCCCTCCCTTCGTCCCCTCCCTAGTCTGTGGTCTGTCGGTCGGTTTGTGCCCAGGCCCTAACAATAGCACAGGTGGGTTCTGGGCAGCCTAACCCTCCCACATGGGACTGACCATTTGAGTCAGTCTGCCCAAAGATGAGGCCACGACCTCCCCCTCCACCCTCCCAAAGACCCACCCAGAGATGAGGATGGTGATGTGTGCCTGGGGTCTCATAGGATGTAGAGACATTCACTAGGGAAAGAGGATGTCTGCAAAGATGTGGAAGAACAAGGGAAGGGGATGTGGGGCTGCGGGGGGCTGGCAGGTCTGGTCCAACTGAATGCTAAAGGACTTTGGATGCTGAGCCTGTAGTACACGGTGCTCCAGGCAGTGAGGAGCCACCCGAAGTTCTTGGGCAGAGGGGTGATAGAGTGTGTGTTTTGATGGGGTCCTTCTGGAGGCCCTGCCCAGGAGGTTGGAGGTTTGCTCCAGTCTGCAGTGGTTCAGGCTGTGGAAGCATGATGGAAGGCAGGGGGCGGCGAACCCAAGACATAGCAAGGAGATAAAAATGAGGGGACCTGATGAGGAAGTTGGGAGGGCACTGGGGAGACCCAAGTTCTAGATTCCAGATGAGCAAAGGATGGTCAGTCTGTGGATGGAGCCCAGGCTGTGGCTTCTGGTCAGTGGGGTCAAGTCCTACCACAGGGCTTCCAGGGAGGGTACAGGAAGGGCCCAGCCTAGGAGACAGTAGGCACCCAGCACAGGCCCAGCTTCCTCAGCCAAAGCTGAGGGGCCAGCCCCCAAGGTGGGAGCCTGTCCTCCCCACTCCCAGCCTGGTTCTGTGCCATATGTATTATTATTTACGTCTCTGAAAATATCTGGGTCCTAGAGCCGAATTACAGTGAAAACATCTTTAAACTTATTTCTACCTCATTTTGAAGTTGCCTGCTCAACTGATCATTTTTATGAACCGTTATGAACATTGATGACATTTTATGAGCCTTTTGCTTGGGAAGCTACAGGATGAATTTGTCAGTGAAGCTTATAGCGAACCCAAGGGAGGTTCCTCCACTCCTGGAATGACTCCTCCTGCCTCCGGTAGCCCTTTCCTCACCCACCCCCGGCCTTGTAAAGTGAGAGAAGGTCCCAGGTGTCCAGACAGAGGGTGCCCCAGGTAAGGGGCCAAGTCCAAGTGCATGTGGGCTCCTTCAGTCCTGCACAGGCACTAGGGGTGTCTGGGATGATTTTCTGGATTTTACCAGAGAGGAGACTGCGGTTTCAGGGCAGGGGTGTAGCGTGCCAGGGGACTTACAGGCTATCTGCCCCCACCTGCTGATGCGGCACCTCGGCTTCGGGCCAAGGAGGGCTGCAGGCAGCCTGGCTTGTCTCTTCCTGGCTCCTTTTGACGCTGTCCCTCTGTCCTTCATCTGTAGTCTCCTGTCTGTTCTTTAGCCTCTGTCCATTCATCTCTCTGCTATTCCCATCCTTTATGTCTCTGCGTCCATCCATTCAGTAGTGCCTGTCTGTTCTTCTGTCATCATCTCTCACTTTGTTTGTCCCTCTCTCTCCACCCATTGGCCTTCACCTGTCTGTCCATCCATCTGTCCATGGGTTCCATCCATTGGCCCACTTGCCTGCTTGGAGCTCCGAACCAATTTGGATATTCTGTTGCACTTCGGGACACGGACAGGAATAGTTTTGCAGTTTCTGTGCTGTGAATTGTCCCTCCTTTACCACAGATCAGCCCCACCGTGAACCTGAGTGGGCCCTGCCGCTGGGGGCGAGCCAGAGGCTGTGGGCGGTCCGTGCTGACAGCCTGAGGAAGCTGGTGGAGCCGGGGCAGGCCCTCTCCTGTGGCCCCTCTCCCGGAGCACCTCCCAGAGGAATGCCTCCCCAGCCCTTCCCACACCTGCTGCTCACCAAGGTGAGCAGGGCCCCCTGCCCCACCCGGAGGCTCCCCCTCACCTGAGGGCTGTGTGTCTCGGGCCTGGCACGTCCCCTCTCTGAACCGCAGGTGTCTCCTGGGGACCCTGCGTGCCACGAGGCCAGGCCCCACACACGGGGTTGCCGTCGGGCCTGTTGGGACCGCTCCCCGACCCTGTGGCCGGCCCACGGGGAGGGTGGCCTGGGGCTGAGGCGGTTCCTCTCCACCGTGAAGGAGCTCTCTGCCCCAAGCCTCGGTGTCCTGTGTCCCGGGCAAAGCCGCATTCCTGGCTGTGAGGAGGTTTCAGATTCCATCTGGGGCTCCAATCCTGGGTGGAGCCAGAGCAGGGATCCCTGGGGGCTGGCAGAGGGGCCCCAGAGCCACTCAGACATCTGAAAGGTGCTGGCTGGGCTTCATCGACTCCACACATGGACAGGAAGCCCCTTCTAGACACTTTCCATAATTCAGGGAACAGGGCAGACAAATGTCCCTGCCCCGTGGGCCTCTTTCTGGGTGGGGTCCGCCGCTCAGCCTAGACGACAAAGCAGAGATGGGCACACGACGTTCCGTGGGAAGCCCTGCCGGCCTCCTCTACATACGGATCCCTCTGCTCTCATTGTCCGAAGGATGACGGGCCCTAGGACGAAGAAGAGCCCTTGTCTCCGAGGTGGTGAGGGAACGCGGGGAACCGGTCAGGTGCGGAGCCATGGGTCTCGTGCACATCTGCCGCAGGGCTGGGTCATGGTCCAGGAGCTGTGGGCAGGTCGTCTGTGCACACCTGGCCATGACACACCTGGCTGGCCCTCTCGGTGGGGAGGCCTGCGTGCCTGGTGCACCTGTCCCCCACCTCCCCCTGGAGGAGCAGCCACGTTCAAGCCTTTCCATGTCCGACCCTCAGGGACAGTTGCGAACCTGGGTCAAGAGAGGCAGGGACTGGCCCAGGACAACTGAGGGGTGCAGAGTCCAAGGAGCTGCTCTCCAGTCCTAGGCCAGTCCCAACCCTCCAATGAGGTTTGCTTGGGGGTGAGAGCCCCTCAGATCCTCGGGAAGAGTTACCCTCCCCGTCCCATGTGGGGACATGACCTTGGCATCCCCAGGCACGTAGAGGCACGTGCACCTGCACACCCACGCCCCCACACACACCCACCACTCTGACTGCCAAGCTGGGGGTCAGAAGGGGAGGAAACCCTGGGAGCGAGGTGGGTGACAGGGGGGGAAGAAGAAACAGGTTGCAGACAGCTGGGCTATGGGGCAGGGCATCAGGACTCCTGGCAAGGACCCTGACCCATAACATGGGGAGAGGAGACAGGCCAGGCTGAGGGTCAGGGGTCCCCAAGGGGCCCAGGGGGGTTGCCAGGGCACTGGGAGAGGACAGGTTCTTGGTTCCGGTGTCCATCACCAGCCTGGGCACTTGGAAGCAGGAAGAGATACCCACCCCCAAGTCCAGAGGGGCTCAAGCACAAAGGCCTCAGATTACTCTTCTGTCACTTGGGCTGTAGAGATGCAGTGTCCTAGGGTCCCACAGGCTTGTGGGAGAGCCTGTTGGCCTTGGATCTGCATCCCCGACCCCCTGTGCTCCCAGTCCTGGGAAAATGCTTTGTACTCCCTCGAGGTCCTTCGGAGCAGGGGACAGACTGGGGGCTTGGGGGGCTGAGGACCTGGGTACGCAGAACGTGGCAGAGCACTGACCACTAGTCTGGGGACCAAGGCCAAGACCCTCCTTGTTGCAGCCTCCGGGTCTCCATTTGGAAGAGGGTCCAGATTCAGTGCTCTGGTCCGGGTGACAAGGCCTTAGGAAGGAATGGAGCACCGGGACAGAAGAGGGAAACACGGACAAGGGAGGATTCTGAGGTTTCTCACATCACCCCTGGAATCCACAGATCCTGCTCCTGTGAGAGACACAGAGACAGAGACAGAAACAGAGAAGGAGACAGAGAATGAATACACGACAGAGGGAAGCAGAAGAAGTCACAGAATTTCCTCCATCAGCTTGGAAGTGACATCCCAGCATTTGGCCCCATTCTCTTCCTGAGAGCGCGGTCACACAGGCCATCCACCCCGGAGGGGAGGGGATTCCACAGGGATGTGTGAGCAGGATGCGGGAATGCCCGGGAACCACTGTGGGGACTGCCCAGCACATGGGCGCAGACGAGGCCCCGGGGCCTGAGCCTAAACCTAATGGGAGCCCCTGGAAGTGTGCGTCACCAGGGGACAAGGTCGGAATCCATTCATTGCAACCTTCCCACAGGGGCTGGGAACAGGCAAGAAGGGGGTGGCTTTGCCCAGACCCCAGAGCAGACCCAGGCCCCTCTGAGCTGTGCTCCATGTCCCGCCCAGCCCCGGGCTCCTCCTTGCATTGCCAAGTGTGCCCCAGCCTCCTGTGATAGCAGGTCCGGAATGTATGTAGAGGTCCTACCCCTGATGGCGTCCCTAGGAGTAGAAGCCAGAACACCCCACTGTGCAGATGGGGAGCCTGGGGAGGCCCTGGGAGGCACGGGGTCTGTCCAGGGTCACAGCCCTGGACATGCACAGGAGCCCAGTCTGAAGCCAGCTCTGTGTCCCCACAGCGGGGACACTGGCTGCACCCAGGCCTTGGGAAGGCTGTGGGTGGGCTGTGAGGGAGTCACTGTATGGATGGGGCATGGGCGGAGGGGGAGCATTGAGCAGCTGGGGGAGGGGGCCCTCGGGGGTGGGGGTTTTGTGTGAGCAGGAAGTTGGGTAAGGGGACCCAAGGCAGTGGTGACCTCACTTCCCTGACAACAGAGTCCAACAGAATTTGGAACCCAGGTAACCAGGCACCCACATTCCAGAGACAGCCCCCTGCCCAGCTCATTTCGTTGGATATCATCCAACCATGAACATGTGGGCTTGCTGCCTCCCTAAGTCTGGATGCTGCAGGCTGAAGAAAGCCTGCCCTGCAAACGCTGGCCCCCGCTGGGGATGTCCGATCAGGGCTCCCCACCACCTCTGGCCCTTTGGCCGGAAGGCCCGAAAGGTGACACCAGGAGGCCCAGAGCCGGCCACCCAGCCCCACACGCTCTGATCTGACCTGTGCAGCCCCAGGCCCCCCTCCGTGTGTGTGTGTGTCTGTGCGTGTCTGTGTGTGAGTGTGCGTGCGTGTGTGTCTGTGGGTGTGAGTGCGTGTGTGTGTGTAAAGAGGGTTCATGTGGGGTGGGGCCACCCTGAGCAGGAGCAGGCTGATGAGGGGTCAGATTCCCAGTGGGCAGGTCATGTTCAAGGTCAAGGCTGGCCGTGTGGGATGGGGTGTGCGGGCGCTGCCCCTTCTACCCAGGGTTTATCCCGATAGCCCTGCAGGGATGGGTCACTGCATCCCGGGCGCAGGGCTGTGCATTCACAGGTCTGTGTCTGATCTGGGAGCAGCAGGGGGACTGGGCAGGAGGACAGTGAGGATGGCCGGGCAGGGCTGTGATGCCTCCAGCCGGCTACCCGTCCCTGTCTTTGCAGAAGGCCACGGATGACCTCCCGAGGCAGCTGGCGGACAGGCCCTCCTCCCTGACGGAGCGGTTGACACCACAGGCATCCCCAAAAACAAGTGCTGGGGATTGCCGGGCAAGACCTCCAGCACCCCCCAGACCACTGTCCCAGGTGGTTGGTCACCGGACAGTGGTCCAGGAGCCGGAGCCCACGGAGACCGACCCCGAGGGTGAGAAGGCTGGGGCTGGGTGTTTGTGGTGTGTGGGGATGGGTCGGTCCTGGCCCCACAGGGACGAGCCCCCAGAAGCTGGTGTGGGGCCTGGAGCAAAGACTGGGTGCAGAGCATCCAGCGGGTGGACTGCAGTCGGGGAGACACCCCAGGGAGGGCTCCTTCCTGGATGCGGCTTCTCTGGGAGGCCCTGGGCTGAGTTCTGTCTCTGCAAAGGCCCACGGAGAGCAGGCTCGGGGTGAGCTTTTCTCCTCTCACAGCTGCTCCACCACCTGAGGAGCTAGAGCCGGTTCCAACTCCATCAGCAGCTCTGGAGGGAGGGGTGGTGCCTGCAGCGACTTCAGGAGGAGACCAGGAGCCGGCAGGTGACCCGGCACCCACCCACGGACAGCCTGACGTGGACCAGGAAGAACTGGCACCTGCCCCTGACCCAGCTCCTGCTACTCTTCCTGCCCCTGACCCAGCTCCTGCCCTGGATCCTGCACCTGCCACTGCTGCAACCCAGCTCCTGATCCTCCTCCTACCCCTTCCCCTGCCCCTGCCAGAGCCACTGCCCCTTCCCCTGCCAGAGGTCCGGTTCCTGCTCCTTCTCCTTCTCCTCTCCCTGCCCCTGCCAGACTCCGCTGCCTCTTCCCTTGACCCTTCCTGGGCTCCTGTTCTTGTCCCTGACCCTGCTCCTGCTCATAACCCTACCCCTGCCAGACCTGCTGCCCCTTCCCCTTTCCCTGCCTGAGCTCCTGTTCCTGCTCCTGCTTCTGCCCCTTTCCCTGCCAGACCCGCTGCACCTTCCCCTGCCCCTTCCTGGGCTCCTGTTTTTGTCCCTGCCCCTACTCCTGCCCCTTCCCCTGCCAGACCTGCTGCCCCTTCCCCTGCGCCTGCCGGAGCTCCTGTTCCTGCTCCTTACCCAGGTCCTGCCCTGGATCCTGCACCTGCCATGACTGCTGATCCTGTCCCTCCCCTTGCCCCTGCCCCTCGCCCTGCTCTTACAACTGGCCCTGCCCCTGGCCCTACCCCTATCCTAATCCCTGCCCCTACTCCTGCTCCTGCAGGGCTCCCAGAGCCACATCCAGAGCCCACAGCCCTGCGGGGAGAGCTCCTTGTACAATTGCCCTTAGTTCCATTGCCGAATCCCGATGCCCCGCCAGATTGTTTCATCCCCTCCCCCTATATTCTTTCTCTCTGGTTCATATTGTTCTGGTTCACATTGTTCATTTTCATGTTCTGTATACTGTTTATTATTTGTTTTAAATAAAATTACTTGTTTTCAACTGAACATGTGATGAGCATAAGTACCTTCCCAACGCTGTGCCACCACACCCCAGAACATTGCTGCGGAATATCTCGTGTCCCAAAGGAGTCCCCGAACCAGAAGCCCCCCTGCCCATTTCTCCCCCAGCCCAGACCCTGGAAACCCCTAAGCTGCTTTCTCTCCCTGTTCCTTTCCCTGTCTGGATGTTTCTGTAAGTGGAATCACGCAATAGGTGCCTTTGTGTCTGCCCACCTATTTTCAAAGGGGACTTGTTTTCGTCTGTGTTTATCTGTCATAAAATTTCCCTTATTCGATATTAAAATGCCTGATGGATTACAGATCAGATGTAATCAGAGAGGCCGCTTTAGGAATTATGGGCACAATCTCGGGGCCGAGACCCCTGTTCCTCCTGGGACACCACAGCCTGACCCCAGACAGGACAGGGCTGGCTCCTCCTGTGGCACAGAAACCAGGGAAATGCAGAAGCTGGAAGACACACCACAAAGGGCAAAAGCATTGCTCACAACCCAAGGCCAGAGAAAGGTTTCCGATGCCTCTTGTCCAAACAACACACCAAGTCACTGGGTTCCACAAGGACAGACACCAAACGCACGCAAGTCCAAGGGGGGAGGACAGGCACGTGCAGAGTCAGAGATGAGGGAGCTCCCGGGGAAGGACTCTGGCAAAGGAAACCCTATGGAGGCAGCACTGGTCACCCTCAGACTGGCAGGTGTCTGGTCTGGGGAGAACGTGAGGAAGCGGAGATCCCCTGCAGGTACCCTGGAGAGAAGGGTGACAGGCACCCCTGTCTGGGAGAACAGTGAGCAGCACCCATCCCAGGCCACAGGAGCACCTGGAATGCTTGGACTCTGACCAACCCCTAGAAACTCTCACTCAGCTTTTCACAGATGTGTTTTCCGGAGTGTTTATCACAGCAGTGGTGGAGAGAGCAGGGAATGGAACACGCTAATGCCCGAGGAGATGGATGGGATCCACAGTCCCAGTCCTCATGATAGAATGTCCTGTTGCCACTGTCACATTGTCATTCGGGGCACAGGATCCGGGAAGCCCCTCCTGAGACCCCTCCTGCCACCCTGTTCCTGGGAACATTCAGAATTGGAGGAGGAGGAGGTGGAGAGGATCCAGGATGACAGAGGGCCAAGGAGAAGGAAGGTCAGCACTGGGAGGACCTGAGCCACCATCCAGGGCCCGGGCTGTGGTGCCCTCGGACCTCACCCCAAATAAGGGCTCCTGATGGATGGACCCAACTTCTGTGGTTTCCCTCCCTCCCTCCTTCTCTCTCCCTCCCTTTCTCCCATACTCCCTCCTTCTCACTCCCTCCCTCCTTCCCCCCTTCCTCCCTCATTCAGCAGAGGACCGGGGGTCCCTGCTGTGTACTGAGCACTGGGGCTTCATCAGTGAGCACCCCCCACCCACATGGTCACGTCCACTGTGGGAGGTGACAGGTGTCAGTCCTCACGGCTAGGAGTGGTGATGAGCACCAAGAATCTGCTCCTGAAAACAGAGGCCAATGCTTAGCACTTCCTCTAGAAAAATCGAGTCCTGAAAAGTGATGAAGAGTGAGTATATCCTAGACTTCCTGCAGTGTGAGTTCTAATGGCAGGTACGCACTGATTCTTAGAACAAACAAAGTAAATTACCCAGTGTCGACTGAGGGGTTGTGACTAACTTTTCTGACCCAATGACAGCATTTCAGCCAACATCTCCAGGGCTTCCAAGTTGTCCCAAGGGTCTCTGCGATCCTCTGATCCTTCCATTGACCTCCTTGGGAAGCTCTGTTTTGTCATCTCCCTTGTCTCCTGTCCCTTCTGGGACCCTTCTCTGGCCTCCCCGCCAGGGCCACCCCAACCAGGAGTTCCTGTGCCCCGTGGCCTGGCGCCCGCATCCCATGGGGGTCCTGTGAGCCCGGTGCATTGTGAAAGCCTGTGCGCTCCCTCTGGGGTCACTTGGCATCTCCCCTGCAGCTGCCTGCATCTTCCTGCACTGGGTCTCCTCCAAGCATTCTGTGAGGCCAACCTGTGTCCGTGTCACGGGCACGGAAGCGAGAGTCCAGAAGGTCCAGATGACCTGCTCCCAGTCCCAACGTGTGGAGCCTGGGCCAAGGATGGTCAGCGAGCAGAGGAGGACTTGAGCCTAGGAAGCCTGAGGGAGGACATGGCACAGTGAGCCTGCAGGAAGAGAGTGAACACCGTGGGGACCTGGCGCTCAGGCCTACTGGGAGACCACATCCCACCCTCACTGGCTCTGTCCCCAGGGCTGGAGGTCGTCCAGGTATCCACCCTCCCAGCCTGTAAGCTGCCAGTGGCTGCCAGGAGAGGAGGCACCTGGTGCAGGAGAGAGCCCTCAGGCAGAGAGGAGGGGGCAGGCACTCCCCCAACAGCTGGAGGAACTCGGGGTTGCCACCTTCCCAGGCTGCAGGCTGGCAGTGAGTGGCAGGAGAGGAGGCACCTAGTGCAGGAGAGAGCCCTCAGGCAGAGAGGAGGGGGCAGGTACTCCCCCAGCAGCTGGAGGAACTCGGGGTAGCCACCCTCCCAGACTGTAGGCTGGCAGTGACTGGCAGGAGAGGAGGCACCTGGTGCAGGAGAGAGCCCTCAGGCAGAGAGGAGGGGGCAGGCGCTCCCCCAGCAGCTGGAGGAACTCGGGGTATCCACCCTCGCAGGCTGCAGGCTGGCAGTGGCTGGCAGGAGAGGAGGCACCTGGTGCAGGAGAGAGCCCTCAGGCAGAGAGGAGGGGACAGGTGCTCCCCCAGCAGCTGGAGGAACTCGGGGTATCCACCCTCCCAAGCTGCAGGCTGGCAGTGGCTGGCAGGAGAGGAGGCACCTGGTGCAGGAGAGAGCCCTCAGGCAGAGAGGAGGGGGCAGGCACTCCCCCAACAGCTGGAGGAACTCGGGGTTGCCACCTTCCCAGGCTGCAGGCTGGCAGTGACTGGCAGGAGAGGAGGCACCTAGTGCAGGAGAGAGCCCTCAGGCAGAGAGGAGGGGGCAGGTACTCCCCCAGCAGCTGGAGGAACTCGGGGTAGCCACCCTCCCAGACTGTAGGCTGGCAGTGACTGGCAGGAGAGGAGGCACCTGGTGCAGGAGAGAGCCCTCAGGCAGAGAGGAGGGGGCAGGCGCTCCCCCAGCAGCTGGAGGAACTCGGGGTATCCACCCTCGCAGGCTGCAGGCTGGCAGTGGCTGGCAGGAGAGGAGGCACCTGGTGTGAGAGAGAGCCATCAGGCAGAGAGGAGGGGGCAGGTGCTCCCCCAGCAGCTGGAGGAACTCGGGGTATCCACCCTCGCAGGCTGCAGGCTGGCAGTGGCTGGCAGGAGAGGAGGCACCTGGTGCAGGAGAGAGCCCTCAGGCAGAGAGGAGGGGGCAGGTGCTCCCCCAGCAGCTGGAGGAACTCGGGGTAGCCACTCTCCCTGGTTGCAGGCTGGCAGTGGCTGGCAGGAGAGGAGGCAGCTGGTGCAGGAGAGAGCCCTCAGGCAGAGAGGAGGGGGCAGGTGCTCCCCCAGCAGCAGGTGCACTGGGTCGGGCTGAGGGGGCATCATTGGACAGCAGTGCCTGCAGCTGGGGTCTCCACACAGACCCTCTCCTTAGGCTCAGCACAAGCTTGTCTGGATGGCCTTTGTCCCCCAAATACAAACTCTGGTCCAGGGCCCCCCCACCAAGTCCTGACTCCCAATCCTTTGTACTCAGCTCAAGTGACAAGAAATGGCCAATAGTTTAGGTGGTGTTGGGTGCACAGGCACATTTGTTTTTCTGGCACATGCTGTAATGTTGCTGGCATATTAAAGATCTCAGGGCTTTGATTCAAATACAGTAAGATGCCGGGGACCCCAGCTGGCTTTCTGGAAACCTACCTCTGTGCCTTGCAGCCCTCCCATCCCACCAGCTCTGCTCAGAATCCCTCCAGGCCACAGACCCACAGTCTTGGGTCCCAGACAATGTGCCTTCAGAAAGTGATCCTGGGGGGCACCTGTGTGGCTCAGCCATTAAGCGTCTGCTTGCGGCTCAGGTCGTGATTCCAGGGTCCTGGGATCGAGCCCCGCATCGGGCTCCCTGCTCTGCGGGAAGCCTGCTTCTCCTTCTCCCACTCCCCCTGCTTGTGTTCCCTCTCTCGCTGTGTCTCTCTCTGTCAAATAAATAAAATCTTTAAAAAAAGAAAAAAAATGATCCCGGTGGGGCAGTAGGACACACTGCAGATTCCAGCAAATCCCCCTCCCAGAAACTGAGGGTACTGCAGGAAGGGCTGTCTGAAAACAGCCAGGTCAGGGTTCCAGGAAGACACCAGAGGCACAGGAGTCACTGAGGGGCATCTGAAGGTCAGGTATGGGCAGTCACAGCTTCCAGGCCCTTCTTCCCTAAAGCTCCTCATTCCTCAGCCTTTATTCCAGTGATTCTGTTCGGTTTCTATCTGCCCCAACTGTTATCCATTGCCTAGGCAGTCTGGTCTTGGTGTTTCCCTCTCCTGAGATGGGGACACCTGTGGGATGAGCAGGTGGCCAGCTGGTGGGGGGTGGGCAGGGACCTGACGTGGACAGATGGGGTAGGTGAGGCCCGAGGTCCCCGGGGTATGTGCCTGGCATCTGGACTGAATAGGTCTTCAAAGCTGCAGATTGGCTGGGATCATCTTCAGGCGGAGGAGGAAGGTGAGGGGAGCAGAAGGGACTGAGGAGGCTTGGCTTAGACAGGAGAGGGCTGAGACACTCCTTTGGGGGGAAAGTGGGTCAGGTCCAGGCTCACAGGGACAGACCTTGAGGCCATTGGGCTATGTGAAATAAGCCAGTCCCTAAAGGACCAATACGGGAGGACCCCACTTGTGAGGGACAGAGAGCACTCTGATTCATAGAGGTGGAAGGAGCTGCTGGGTGCCGGGGCTGGGGAGGGGAAATGGGGTGTTAGTGTCTCCTGGTTAGAGGTTCAGTTTGGGAGGATGACAAAGTTGTGGCAGTGGATGGAGGCGGCAGGTGCAGAAGAGTGAATATACTTATTGCCACTGAATTGTACCCTGAAACGTGCTTAATGGTATCAGTTGTATGTCTATTACACAATAGGAGAGTAGTGAGTCAGGAGGACGGGTCCATTGAACGTCCCAGGAAGGCCCAAGAGCAGGGATCCTGTATCTTAGTTCTTGCTCTCATGCTCTGCGCCTTCTTGGGTGCCTGAGCTCACAGTGGCATCACTAAATGCTTGCTAAGACACAGTGCAGGCAGATGGTCCAGAGAGAGTGCACAAACCATCTGTGGGCACTGAGGAATCCCAACGGCACATGCATCCAGACTGAGTGAGTGCCCACATTTCACAAACACCAGCATAAATAGCCATTTAAAACGAAGGCAGACGCCACTCTGGAAAACACTAGGGAGGTTCCTCAAAAAGTTGAAAAAAGAGCTACCTTATGACCGAGCAATTGCACTACTGGGTATTTACCCCAAAGATACAAATGTAGGGATCTGAAGGAGCATGTGCACCCCAATGTTTATAGCAGCAATGTCCACAATAGCCAAACTATGGAAAGAGTCTAAATGTCCATCTACAGATGAATGGATAAAGAAAATGTGGTGTGTGTGTATATATATACAGAGAATATTATGCACCTATCAAAAAAATGAAATCTTGCCATTTGCAATGACGTGGATGGAACTACAGTGTATTATGTTAAACAAAATAAGTCACTCAGAGAAAGACAATTATCCTATGATCTCAGTGATATGAGGAATTTGAGGAACAAGACAGAGGATCATAGGCGAAGGGAGGGAAAAATGAAACAAGACGAAACCAGAGAGAGAGACAAACCATAAGAGACTCTTTTTTTTTATTCTTATGTTAATCCCCATACATTACATCATTAGATTTAGATGAAGTGTTCCATGATTCATTGTTTGTGCATAACACCCAGTGCTCCATGAAGAATGTGCCCTCCTCAATACCCACCACCAGGCTAACCCATCCTCCCACCCCCCTCCCCTCTAGAATCCTCTGTTTTTCAGAGTCCATCATCTCTCATGGTTCGTCTACCCCTCCGATTTCCCCTGCTTCATTCTTCCCTTCCTGCTACCTTCTTCTTCTTCTTTTTTTTTCTTAACATATATTGCATTATTTGTTTCAGAGGTAGAGATCTGAGATTCAACAGTCTTGCACAATTCACAGCGCTTACCAGAGCACATACCATAAGAGACTCTTAATCTCAGGAAACAAACTGGGGGTTGCTGGAGTGGAGGGGGTTGGGAGGCGTGGGGTGACTGGGTGATGGACATTGGGGAGGGTATGTGCTATGGTGAGCACTGTGAATTGTATAAGACCGATGAATCAAAGACCTGTACCCCTGAAACAAATAATATATTATACATTAATTTAAAATTCACTAAAATAATAAAAATAAAACAAAAGCAGGTGACCTCAAGCTGTATTACAAAGCTGTGATCATCAAGACAGTATGGTACTGGACAAAACAGACACACAGATCAATGGAACAGAATAGAGACCCCAGAAATGGACCCTCAACTCTATGGTCAACTAATCTTCCACAAAGCAGGAAAGAATACCCAATGGAAAAAAGACAGTCTCTTCAATAAATGGTGTTGGGAAAATTAGACAGCCACATGCAGAAGAATGAAACTGGACCATTCTCTCACACCATATACAAAGGTAAACTCAAATTGGATGAAAGACCTCAATGTGACACAGGAATCCATCAAAATCCTAGAAGAGAACACAGGCAGCAACCTCTTCAACCTCAGCCACAGCAACTTCTTGCTAGACACGTCTCCAAAGGCAAGGGTAACAAAAGCAAAAATGAACCTTTGGGACTTCATCAAGATAAAAAGCTTCTGCACAGCAAAGGAAACAGTCAACAAAACTAAGAGGCAAGCCATGGAATGGGAGAAGATATTTGCAAATGACATTACAGATAAAGGGCTGGCATCCAAGATCTATGAAGAACTTCTCAAACTCAACACCCAAAAAACAAATAATCCAATCAAGAAACGGGCAGAACACATGAACAGACACTTCTCCAAAGACATACAAATGGCTAACAGACACATGAAAAAATGCTCCACATCACTAGCCATCAGAGAAAAAGAAATTAAAACCACATTGAGATACCACCTTCACCACTTAGAATGGCAAAAATCAACAAGGCAGGAAACAACAAATGTTGGTGAGGATGTGGAGAAAAGGGAACCCTCTTACACTGTTGGTGGGAATGCAAGCTGGTACAGCCACTCTGAAAAACAGTATGGAGGTTCTTCAAGACGTTACAAATAGAACTACCCTATCACCCAGCAATTGCACTACTGGATATTTACCCCAAAGATACAGATGTAGTGAAAAGAAGGGGCACCTGCCCCCCAATGTTCATAGCAGCAATGTTCACAATAGCCAAACTGTGGAAGGAGCCGAGATGCCCTTCAACAGACGAATGGATAAAGAAGATGTGGTATATACGTACAATGGGATATTCTTCAGCTGTCAGAAAGGATGAATACCTACCATTTACATTGACATAGATGGAACGGGAGGGGATATGCTAAGTGAAATAAATAAATCAGAGAAAGACAATTATCATATAGTTTCACTCCTATGTGGAATGTGAGGAATAGCACAGAGGACTACAGGGGAAGGGAGGGAAAAATGAACAGGAAGAAATCAGAGAGGGAGACAAACCATGAGAGACTCTGGACTCCGGTAAACAAACTGAGGGTTACAGAAGGGAGGAGGGTGGGGGGATGGGGTAACTGCGTGACGGGTATTAAGGAGGGCACATGTTGTGATGAAAACTGGGTGTTATAGGCAACTAATGAATCACTGAACACTACATCAAAATCTACTGATGTACTATATGTTGGCTAATGAATTTAAATTTAAAAAATTAAATAAAATTAATAAATAAAAAATAAATCCACGGCAGGAAATGGAAATAACCCAGAGGGCGCCATGCTCCTGGAGGCTGAGCTAGCGGTCACGGCCAAGGCCTCTGGCGGTGAGGGCACCGGGGTTCTGAGAGGTGGCTCGGTGCACCCCTGACCCTGAAGCCCCATGGCCATGGCAAGGTGCAAGGACTGGGAGGGAAGACCCAGCCAGGACCTGTTCTGGCTCCACGGCTGCTACAGGGCTGCTCCCAGCCCCACCAGGCGGTGTCTGTTTACAACTAGAGAGAAAACCATTTCCTTCAATTGTTCTTTTTAAAAATGGTTGCTCAGCATTGACAAAGAAAAACATCTGATATAAAACTGGAGCCGTTCACAGCTGCAAATGACCCAGAAGTGAAGAAAATGTAGTGAACGCAAAGAGAGGACGCTGTATCCCCAGGCAGGCCTCCTGTGAGCAGGTGCGGCTGGGGCACTGGACTTGCCCGTGCAGACAGTACTGGACTCCACAGTGTCCCTCGAGGGGACAGAAGTAGGAACCCTCTCTGATGGCTCCGCTGAAGTCAGCACCCTCTGCTGGAGATGGGGACAGCCCCTCATGAGTTCCAGGTGTCCTGGTGATTCTTGGGCATGGCCCAAATCTCAGCTTCTTCATGACCCGGGACCAGCCCAGCAGCTGCACACAGGTCCTCCAGGGCCCACCCAATAGCTGTGGGTCCTGCAGGTCCTCCAGGGACAGCACCTTGGTGGGCTTGTGGTCCAGCAGGTACCTGTTCAGGTGGCTCTTATCGTACCACATGGCCTCGATCCCATTGGCCCAGTTGACCACCATCACCTGGTGACAGGCTGAGGTCAGTCAGTGAACCTCCGCCACAACACCCCAAAAAAGGCCCCCATGTAGTAGAAGTCACCCTTGTCCTTGGGGATGTGGGCCTGGGACTGGGACCAGCGCTCATAGCTTAAGTCCTCATGGGCCACCCAGTAGAAACCGGGGTGCAGGGTGCCAAAGCGGGGGGACAGGATCTCCATGCCCACGTGGTCACAGAACTTCATGTCCACATCCCCGCACACCATGTCATCCACCTCATAGAGGAAGCACTCCTCATAGAAGCAGCTCATGATCGCCATGTGCTGCATGGACACATCCTGCCAGTGTGGGGCACCGCGGACCTCAAGAACCACCACCCTTCAGTGCTCCTGGAGGGGCACACGGGACACAGCAACCAGCTGGTCGGTGAAGACATAGTAGATGACCCTGTGTCCACCATGAAGTGATTCTGCAGGAACAGCTCCAGGAAGACCCCGTGTCCACAGGGGCAGGGGACAGGGCAGGAAGAGGGTCACTGACAGAGGCTGGCAGCAGGACCCCAGAGCTGGGGGTCATGGACGTGTGCACCTTCTTCATGGGGACAGGCCCTGGGCTGCTTTAAGCAACAGCCACCTCCTGACCTGTCCTGAGTGAATCTGCCGGCAGGGCCTCTCTACCTTCTGCTCCCAGAGATGGGGGCCATCAGCGCCCCATCTTACAAAGGGGAGCCTGAGGCTTGGGAGGCTGGAAACCCATGCAGCCGCACAGTCAGCATGCTGGAGCCAGGAACACTCCCCCGTGCTGAGCTCCTGGGCAAACCCTGCAGGTGCCCTCCCCTAGCTGCCCCCCTGTAGGTTCTGTCCCCACCTGCCATGATTTGAGCACCTCTGGGCACAGCCCGTGTTTCTATGTCCTACAGACTGGGTAGAATCAGCAGGGCCGGCCAGCTGCCCCACTTTACTTTGAGTGGGCTGTCGCTGGTCCCCAACAGAGCTGTCTCCACCCCCTATAGGGTCCTCCCTCGAAGGCTACTGGGCCTCTGGCTGACAAGGTCCATCAGTAAACCACTGGTATTCCTAGGAGGGGTCATCCTCGAACTCCCCAGATCAGGAATCAGGTTCAGCCCATGGGCAGGGAAGGGGAAAGATGACCCCTGGAAAAAGGGGGCTTGCTTAGGCCCCAGCCTTTAATCCAAGGGTGTGAGCTTCTGGTTCTAGGTCTACGTCTCCCTGGCCCCAAAACATTGGAAGTCTTGTCCAAATGCCTCACATGGCTGGTCCCCCTTTGAGGGGACTACCTGCCCCTCACTGTGGGGACAGCAGCTCCCCCATTGTCAGCAAGTGTGGTGAGCCCCTCTGAGACTGATTTTTTTTAAGATTTTATTTATTTGACAGAGAAAGAGACAGCTAGAGAGGGAACACAAGGAGGGGGAGCGGGAGAGGGAGAAGCAGGCTCCCCGCAGAGCAGGGAGCCTGACATGGGACTTAATCCCAGGCCCCTGGGATCACGACCTGAGCCGAAGGCAGACGCTTAAGGACTGAGCCACCCAGGCGCCCTGAGACTGGCTTTTTTACACAGGCACTAAGACTACTTCCCTGTGCCTACCCCATACCTTGCAGGTTAGTAAATCGCTCACACAGGGAAGGTGGATACTACATTTAAATATGGGACGAGCACATACACCCAGCAGACATGAGTCAGGTCACCAGGGGGCAAGTAGAGGCCCAGCCAATGGGAGAACAAGCCAGACATGATGCAAGGGGAGAGAAGAGTGCTCCTGGCAGAGGGCACAGAGAATGTAAAGGATTGGAGTCAGGCCCAAGGAACATGTGGGACAACCACACAGCTTGGTGGCCCACAGAGGGGGGCTGCAGTGGGAGAGGTGAGGCTGGAGAGGACAGACAGGTGGGGAGCGGTTCGCAGAGAGGCTCAAAGGTTATGTTCTGAAATGATCAATCTGGTTACCGGACGAGAATTGTCTCTATACAGCAGAGGACAGGGAGACCCTAACCCTAACCCTAACCCTAACACTAACCCTAAACCTAACCCTAACCCCTAACCCCTAACCAACCCCTAACCCCTAACCCTAACCCGTACACTAACCCGTACCCTAACCCTAACCCTAACCTTACCCTAAACTCTACCATAACCTGTACCCTAAACCTAACCCTAACCCTAACCACTAACCCCTAACCCCTAACCATAACCCTAACCCGTACCCTAACCCGTACCCTAAACCTAACCCTCGCCCTACCCTAACCCGTACCCTAACCTGTACCCTAAACCGTACCCTAACGCTAACCCTAACCCGTACCCTAACCCGTACCCGTACACTAAACCTAACCC
>NW_026992066.1:0-31883 GCF_029215605.1 Mirounga angustirostris | reverse complement strand
CGGAAGCTAAAGCACGGTTTCTCTACAGTGTTGTTTCTCCCAGTTAGGAGCGCTAGCTATTAGACGTGCATGCAAAAGTGGGGCCGCACTGCTAGCTCCACGGAACAAGTGGGGAGTCGTGTTCTGCCTACTGCCGGGGCCCGAGTCTCACACGGAAAACGGTTTTGGACTCACTTGCAGGGCGCTCACGCAGAGGCACACAGCAAAATGCTTCCAGCCGCAGGAATGCCTATGTTCGCTGCAGCAGGAATTCTCTCTAGAGGTGTGCCTTCCACTGAGGTGGTTGGCTTTAGGCCTGCAGGCGCACACGGGGCAACGGTACTAGCCTCGTAAACAAGAGGGGAGCTGACAGCTTCCTTCTGCACCGGCCTGTCTGTCCCTCGAGTTTACGTGTGGAACCCGGCCCCCCAGGCCTCTCACCCATTGTGCAGCCTAACATGCTTCCTCGCACAGAAAGGTCTAAGGTAGCTAAGCACGGTGTGTGTACACCGTTTTTGCTTCGAGGCAGAACGCAAGGGATTGGACTTCCACGCAACAGTGGGGCCTCAGTGCTAGCCTGATGATACAAGTGGGGAGTCGAGTGCTGCCTCCTGCAGCAGCCTGAGGCTCCCTCGGAATTAGATGTGGGACGCCCTTGCAGTGCTCTCACGCACGCACACAACAAAATGCTTCCACCCTCAGAAGCGGCTGTTTTAGCTGAATCACGCATTCTCTGCCGAGTTTTGCCTTCGAGTTAGGTGGCTGTCTTTGAGCCTGCAGGCACACCCGGGGCAACGGTACCAGCCCCATAACCATGATGTGAGTTGAGAGCTGCCTTCTGTACCGGCCTTGTCTCTCGCCCGATTTTACAAAATGGAACCCGTCCCCAGGCTCTCACCCACCGTACACCCTCCCACTGCTTCCTCGCACAGGAGAGGTCGACGGGAGCCCAAGCACCGTTTCTCTACAGTGTTGTTTCTCCCAGTTAGAGCGCTAGCTATTAGACGTGCATGCAAAAGTGGGGCCGCACTGCTAGCTCCATGGAACAAGTGGGGAGTCGTGTTCTGCCTACTGCCGGGGCCCGAGTCTCACACGGAAAACGGTTTTGGACTCACTTGCAGGGCGCTCACGCAGAGGCACACAGCAAAATGCTTCCAGCCACCGGAATGCCTATGTTCGCTGCAGCAGGAATTCTCTCTAGAGGTGTTCTTCCACTCAGGTGGTTGGCTTTAGGCCTGCAGGCGCACACGGGGCAAACGGTACTAGCCTCGTAAACAGGAGGGGAGCTGACAGCTTCCTTCTGCACCGGCCTGTCTCTCCCTCGATTTTACGTGCGGAACCCGGCCCCAGGCTCTCAACCACAGTACAACCCTAAACGGCTTCCTCCCACAGAGAGGCCGCGGGAGCTAAAGCACGGCTTCTGTACACTGTTGTTTCTTCGAGTTAGAACGCTAGCCTTTAGACTTCCATGCAAAGGTAGGGCCGCAGCGCTGGCTAGGACAAACACACGGGCAGTCGTGTTCTGCCTTCTGCTGGGGCCTGAGTCTCACTGACAAGAAGCTTTGGGCTCCCTTGCAGTGCTCTCATGCACGCACACCACAACATGCTTCCCCCCTCAGGAGCGGCTGTTTTAGCTGAAGCCCGGATTCTCTACCGAGTCTCTCCTTCGAGTTAGGCGGTTGTCTTTAAGCCTCCACGCACACCCGGGGCATCGGTACTAGCCCCATAAGCATGATGTGAGTTGAGGGCTGCCTTCGGCACCGGCCTGTCTCTCCCCACGATTTTACGTAATGGAACCCGTCCCCAGGCTCTGACCCACAGGCTCTCACCCACACCCTACCCTGCTTCCTCTCACAGAGAGGTCGACGGTAGCTAAAGCACGGTTTCCCTCCAGTGTTGTTTCTCCCAGTTGGAACGCTAGCGATTAGCCTTCCATGCCAGAGTGGGGGCCGCAGTGCTAGCTTCATGAAACAAGTGGGGAGTCGTGTCCTGCCTTCTGCCGGGGCCCTGAATCTCACACGGAAAATGCTCTTTTGAACTCACTTGCAGTGCGCTCACGCATGCACACAGCAAAATGCGTCCACCCTCAGGCATGGCTCTTTCAGTCGAAGCAGGCATTCTCTACAGAGTTGTTCCTTTGAGTGAGGTGGTTGGCTTTAGGCCTGCAGGCACACCCGGGCCCCGGGTCCTAGCCTCATCATCAAGAGGTGTGTTGAAGCTGCCTCGCGCACCGGCCTGTTTCTCACTCCCTTTCACGTATGGGACCCTTTCCGCGGCGTCTCACCGCAAGAACACGTGTGAACGGACTCCAGCTTCAGGAACGGCAAAGTTAACCACAGCGCAGTAAGCCCGTAGCATTGATTCTTGGCCGTTGGGAGCCTGGTAACTAGGCATCCAGGCACACAGGGGTACAGCAGTGCTAATCTCCTAAACCAAGAGGTGAGTCGACAGCAGCCTTCCTTACACTCCTGCGTCTCACTCAGAGTTACATCTATGTTCCATTTCTCAAGCTTTCACAAAAAACACACAATTGATGAAGCTCACGCTCAAGAAGGGCGATCTTTGCTGAGGCAAGGGTTCTCTACAGTTTTGTTCCTTTGCGTTGGGTGGACGGCAAGTTAGGACTCCACGCACACACGGGAGAGCCGATCTAGGGTTCCCGAAACAAGAGCTGAGTGGAGAGGGGCCTTCTGCCCATGCTTATTTCTCCCTCGAATTCTGCTGGGACTCATTCCCCAGGTTTGCCCTCCAGCAGAGTGGAAAATGCTGCCACCCCGTGGAGAGGCGAATGAGCTGAAGCTGGGATTCTCTACAGGCTTCTTTGTGCCACGTCCGTGTGGAGCACTGAGCATTCCTCTGCACACGTGGAGCAGTAGTGTTAGCTTCGGGTACCAAGAGCTGGGTCAAGAGGTGCCTTCTGGCCCGGACTTCTTCTCCCTCGCTTGCACGGGAGGAAACCGTTCCCCAGGCTCTCACCCACGGTAGCCAGGAAACTGCTTCCTGCCTCACAGAGGTGGATGGTAGCTAAAGCGCGGTTTCTCCGTCGTATTGTTTTTCCCAATAAGAGTGCCAGCGATTAGACTTCCATGCAAAAGTGGGGCCGCAGCGCTAGCTTCATGAAGCAAGCGGGGAGTCGTGTTCTGCCTTCTTCCGGGGCCTGAGCCTCACTTCGAAAATGCTCTCGGACTCCCTTGCAGTGCTCTCACGCATTCCCACAGCAATAATGCTTCCACCCTCGGGAACGGCTATTGGAGCTGAAGCGCGGATTCTCACCAGAGTTGTGGCTTCGAGTTAGGGGGTTGCCTCTAGGCCTGCACGCACACACGGGGCAACGGTACCAGCCTCGTAAACAACAGGTGGAGCTGACAGCTTCCTTCTGCACCGGCCTGTCTCTCCCTCGATTTTACGTATGGAACCCGGCCCCAGGCTCTCACCCATTGTGCAGCCTAAGCTGCTTCCTCCCACAGAGAGGTCTCAGGTAGCTAAAGCACGGTGTCTGTTCACTGTGGTTTCTTCGAGTTAGAACGCAAGCGATTAGACTTCCATGCAAAAGTGGGGCCTCGGTGCTAGCTTGAGGAAACAAGTGGGGAGTCGTGTGCTGCCCCTTGCAACGGCCTCAGGCTCCCCCGGAATTACGTTTGGGACTCCCTTGCACTGCTCTCACGCTCGCACAAAACAAAATGCTTACACCCTCAGGAGCGGCTGCTTAGCTGAAGCACGGATTCCCCACCGGGTTTTTCCTTCGAGTTAGGTGGCTGACTTTCAGCCTGCAGGCACACCCGGGGCAACGGTACCAGCCCCATAAGCATGATGTGAGTTGAGAGCTGCCTTCTGTCCGGCCTGTCTCTCCCTCGATTTTACGAAATGGAACCCTCCCCCAGGCTCTCACCCACAGTACACCCTAAACTGCTTCCTCGCACAGAGACGTCCACGGAAGCTAAAGCACGGTTTCTCTACAGTGTTGTTTCTCCCAGTTAGAGCGCTAGCTATTAGACGTGCATGCAAAAGTGGGGCCGCACTGCTAGCTCCACGGAACAAGTGGGGAGTCGTGTTCTGCCTACTGCCGGGGCCCGAGTCTCACACGGAAAACGGTTTTGGACTCACTTGCAGGGCGCTCACGCAGAGGCACACAGCAAAATGCTTCCAGCCGCAGGAATGCCTATGTTCGCTGCAGCAGGAATTCTCTCTAGAGGTGTGCCTTCCACTGAGGTGGTTGGCTTTAGGCCTGCAGGCGCACACGGGGCAACGGTACTAGCCTCGTAAACAAGAGGGGAGCTGACAGCTTCCTTCTGCACCGGCCTGTCTGTCCCTCGAGTTTACGTGTGGAACCCGGCCCCAGGCTCTCACCCATTGTGCAGCCTAACATGCTTCCTCGCACAGAAAGGTCTAAGGTAGCTAAAGCACGGTGTGTGTACACCGTTTTTGCTTCGAGGCAGAACGCAAGGGATTGGACTTCCACGCAACAGTGGGGCCTCAGTGCTAGCCTGATGATACAAGTGGGGAGTCGAGTGCTGCCTCCTGCAGCAGCCTGAGGCTCCCTCGGAATTAGATGTGGGACGCCCTTGCAGTGCTCTCACGCACGCACACAACAAAATGCTTCCACCCTCAGAAGCGGCTGTTTTAGCTGAAGCACGCATTCTCTGCCGAGTTTTGCCTTCGAGTTAGGTGGCTGTCTTTGAGCCTGCAGGCACACCCGGGGCAACGGTACCAGCCCCATAACCATGATGTGAGTTGAGAGCTGCCTTCTGTACCGGCCTTGTCTCTCGCCCGATTTTACAAAATGGAACCCGTCCCCAGGCTCTCACCCACCGTACACCCTCCACTGCTTCCTCGCACAGGAGAGGTCGACGGGAGCCCAAGCACCGTTTCTCTACAGTGTTGTTTCTCCCAGTTAGAGCGCTAGCTATTAGACGTGCATGCAAAAGTGGGGCCGCACTGCTAGCTCCATGGAACAAGTGGGGAGTCGTGTTCTGCCTACTGCCGGGGCCCGAGTCTCACACGGAAAACGGTTTTGGACTCACTTGCAGGGCGCTCACGCAGAGGCACACAGCAAAATGCTTCCAGCCACCGGAATGCCTATGTTCGCTGCAGCAGGAATTCTCTCTAGAGGTGTTCCTTCCACTCAGGTGGTTGGCTTTAGGCCTGCAGGCGCACACGGGGCAACGGTACTAGCCTCGTAAACAGGAGGGGAGCTGACAGCTTCCTTCTGCACCGGCCTGTGTCTCCCTCGATTTTACGTGCGGAACCCGGCCCCAGGCTCTCAACCACAGTACACCCTAAACGGCTTCCTCCCACAGAGAGGCCGCGGGAGCTAAAGCACGGCTTCTGTACACTGTTGTTTCTTCGAGTTAGAACGCTAGCCTTTAGACTTCCATGCAAAGGTAGGGCCGCAGCGCTGGCTAGGACAAACACACGGGCAGTCGTGTTCTGCCTTCTGCTGGGGCCTGAGTCTCACTGACAAGAAGCTTTGGGCTCCCTTGCAGTGCTCTCATGCACGCACACCACAACATGCTTCCCCCCTCAGGAGCGGCTGTTTTAGCTGAAGCCCGGATTCTCTACCGAGTCTCTCCTTCGAGTTAGGCGGTTGTCTTTAAGCCTCCACGCACACCCGGGGCATCGGTACTAGCCCCATAAGCATGATGTGAGTTGAGGGCTGCCTTCGGCACCGGCCTGTCTCTCCCACGATTTTACGTAATGGAACCCGTCCCCAGGCTCTGACCCACAGGCTCTCACCCACACCCTACCCTGCTTCCTCTCACAGAGAGGTCGACGGTAGCTAAAGCACGGTTTCCCTCCAGTGTTGTTTCTCCCAGTTGGAACGCTAGCGATTAGCCTTCCATGCCAGAGTGGGGCCGCAGTGCTAGCTTCATGAAACAAGTGGGGAGTCGTGTCCTGCCTTCTGCCGGGGCCTGAATCTCACACGGAAAATGCTCTTTTGAACTCACTTGCAGTGCGCTCACGCATGCACACAGCAAAATGCGTCCACCCTCAGGCATGGCTCTTTCAGTCGAAGCAGGCATTCTCTACAGAGTTGTTCCTTTGAGTGAGGTGGTTGGCTTTAGGCCTGCAGGCACACCCGGGCCCCGGGTCCTAGCCTCATCATCAAGAGGTGTGTTGAAGCTGCCTCGCGCACCGGCCTGTTTCTCACTCCCTTTCACGTATGGGACCCTTTCCGCGGCGTCTCACGCAAGAACACGGTGAACGGACTCCAGCTTCAGGAACGGCAAAGTTAACCACAGCGCAGTAAGCCCGTAGCATTGATTCTTGGCGTTGGGAGCCTGGTAACTAGGCATCCAGGCACACAGGGTACAGCAGTGCTAATCTCCTAAACCAAGAGGTGAGTCGACAGCAGCCTTCCTTACACTCCTGCGTCTCACTCAGAGTTACATCTATGTTCCATTTCTCAAGCTTTCACAAAAAACACACAATTGATGAAGCTCACGCTCAAGAAGGGCGATCTTTGCTGAGGCAAGGGTTCTCTACAGTTTTGTTCCTTTGCGTTGGGTGGACGGCAGTTAGGACTCCACGCACACACGGGAGAGCCGATCTAGGGTTCCCGAAACAAGAGCTGAGTGGAGAGGGGCCTTCTGCCCATGCTTATTTCTCCCTCGGAATTCTGCTGGGACTCATTCCCCAGGTTTGCCCTCCAGCAGAGTGGAAAATGCTGCCACCCCGTGGAGAGGCGAATGAGCTGAAGCTGGGATTCTCTACAGGCTTCTTTGTGCCACGTCCGTGTGGAGCACTGAGCATTCCTCTGCACACGTGGAGCAGTAGTGTTAGCTTCGGGTACCAAGAGCTGGGTCAAGAGGTGCCTTCTGGCCCGGACTTCTTCTCCCTCGCTTGCACGGGAGGAAACCGTTCCCCAGGCTCTCACCCACGGTAGCCAGGAAACTGCTTCCTGCCTCACAGAGGTGGATGGTAGCTAAAGCGCGGTTTCTCCGTCGTATTGTTTTTCCAATAAGAGTGCCAGCGATTAGACTTCCATGCAAAAGTGGGGCCGCAGCGCTAGCTTCATGAAGCAAGCGGGGAGTCGTGTTCTGCCTTCTTCCGGGGCCTGAGCCTCACTTCGAAAATGCTCTCGGACTCCCTTGCAGTGCTCTCACGCATTCCCACAGCAAAATGCTTCCACCCTCGGGAACGGCTATTGGAGCTGAAGCGCGGATTCTCACCAGAGTTGTGGCTTCGAGTTAGGGGGTTGCCTCTAGGCCTGCACGCACACACGGGGCAACGGTACCAGCCTCGTAAACAACAGGTGGAGCTGACAGCTTCCTTCTGCACCGGCCTGTCTCTCCCTCGATTTTACGTATGGAACCCGGCCCCAGGCTCTCACCCATTGTGCAGCCTAAGCTGCTTCCTCCCACAGAGAGGTCTCAGGTAGCTAAAGCACGGTGTCTGTTCACTGTGGTTTCTTCGAGTTAGAACGCAAGCGATTAGACTTCCATGCAAAAGTGGGGCCTCGGTGCTAGCTTGAGGAAACAAGTGGGGAGTCGTGTGCTGCCCCTTGCAACGGCCTCAGGCTCCCCCGGAATTACGTTTGGGACTCCCTTGCACTGCTCTCACGCTCGCACAAAACAAAATGCTTACACCCTCAGGAGCGGCTGCTTAGCTGAAGCACGGATTCCCCACCGGGTTTTTCCTTCGAGTTAGGTGGCTGACTTTCAGCCTGCAGGCACACCCGGGGCAACGGTACCAGCCCCATAAGCATGATGTGAGTTGAGAGCTGCCTTCTGTCCGGCCTGTCTCTCCCTCGATTTTACGAAATGGAACCCTCCCCCAGGCTCTCACCCACAGTACACCCTAAACTGCTTCCTCGCACAGAGACGTCCACGGAAGCTAAAGCACGGTTTCTCTACAGTGTTGTTTCTCCCAGTTAGAGCGCTAGCTATTAGACGTGCATGCAAAAGTGGGGCCGCACTGCTAGCTCCACGGAACAAGTGGGGAGTCGTGTTCTGCCTACTGCCGGGGCCCGAGTCTCACACGGAAAACGGTTTTGGACTCACTTGCAGGGCGCTCACGCAGAGGCACACAGCAAAATGCTTCCAGCCGCAGGAATGCCTATGTTCGCTGCAGCAGGAATTCTCTCTAGAGGTGTGCCTTCCACTGAGGTGGTTGGCTTTAGGCCTGCAGGCGCACACGGGGCAACGGTACTAGCCTCGTAAACAAGAGGGGAGCTGACAGCTTCCTTCTGCACCGGCCTGTCTGTCCCTCGAGTTTACGTGTGGAACCCGGCCCCAGGCTCTCACCCATTGTGCAGCCTAACATGCTTCCTCGCACAGAAAGGTCTAAGGTAGCTAAAGCACGGTGTGTGTACACCGTTTTTGCTTCGAGGCAGAACGCAAGGGATTGGACTTCCACGCAACAGTGGGGCCTCAGTGCTAGCCTGATGATACAAGTGGGGAGTCGAGTGCTGCCTCCTGCAGCAGCCTGAGGCTCCCTCGGAATTAGATGTGGGACGCCCTTGCAGTGCTCTCACGCACGCACACAACAAAATGCTTCCACCCTCAGAAGCGGCTGTTTTAGCTGAAGCACGCATTCTCTGCCGAGTTTTGCCTTCGAGTTAGGTGGCTGTCTTTGAGCCTGCAGGCACACCCGGGGCAACGGTACCAGCCCCATAACCATGATGTGAGTTGAGAGCTGCCTTCTGTACCGGCCTTGTCTCTCGCCCGATTTTACAAAATGGAACCCGTCCCCAGGCTCTCACCCACCGTACACCCTCCACTGCTTCCTCGCACAGGAGAGGTCGACGGGAGCCCAAGCACCGTTTCTCTACAGTGTTGTTTCTCCCAGTTAGAGCGCTAGCTATTAGACGTGCATGCAAAAGTGGGGCCGCACTGCTAGCTCCATGGAACAAGTGGGGAGTCGTGTTCTGCCTACTGCCGGGGCCCGAGTCTCACACGGAAAACGGTTTTGGACTCACTTGCAGGGCGCTCACGCAGAGGCACACAGCAAAATGCTTCCAGCCACCGGAATGCCTATGTTCGCTGCAGCAGGAATTCTCTCTAGAGGTGTTCCTTCCACTCAGGTGGTTGGCTTTAGGCCTGCAGGCGCACACGGGGCAACGGTACTAGCCTCGTAAACAGGAGGGGAGCTGACAGCTTCCTTCTGCACCGGCCTGTCTCTCCCTCGATTTTACGTGCGGAACCCGGCCCCAGGCTCTCAACCACAGTACACCCTAAACGGCTTCCTCCCACAGAGAGGCCGCGGGAGCTAAAGCACGGCTTCTGTACACTGTTGTTTCTTCGAGTTAGAACGCTAGCCTTTAGACTTCCATGCAAAGGTAGGGCCGCAGCGCTGGCTAGGACAAACACACGGGCAGTCGTGTTCTGCCTTCTGCTGGGGCCTGAGTCTCACTGACAAGAAGCTTTGGGCTCCCTTGCAGTGCTCTCATGCACGCACACCACAACATGCTTCCCCCCTCAGGAGCGGCTGTTTTAGCTGAAGCCCGGATTCTCTACCGAGTCTCTCCTTCGAGTTAGGCGGTTGTCTTTAAGCCTCCACGCACACCCGGGGCATCGGTACTAGCCCCATAAGCATGATGTGAGTTGAGGGCTGCCTTCGGCACCGGCCTGTCTCTCCCACGATTTTACGTAATGGAACCCGTCCCCAGGCTCTGACCCACAGGCTCTCACCCACACCCTACCCTGCTTCCTCTCACAGAGAGGTCGACGGTAGCTAAAGCACGGTTTCCCTCCAGTGTTGTTTCTCCCAGTTGGAACGCTAGCGATTAGCCTTCCATGCCAGAGTGGGGCCGCAGTGCTAGCTTCATGAAACAAGTGGGGAGTCGTGTCCTGCCTTCTGCCGGGGCCTGAATCTCACACGGAAAATGCTCTTTTGAACTCACTTGCAGTGCGCTCACGCATGCACACAGCAAAATGCGTCCACCCTCAGGCATGGCTCTTTCAGTCGAAGCAGGCATTCTCTACAGAGTTGTTCCTTTGAGTGAGGTGGTTGGCTTTAGGCCTGCAGGCACACCCGGGCCCCGGGTCCTAGCCTCATCATCAAGAGGTGTGTTGAAGCTGCCTCGCGCACCGGCCTGTTTCTCACTCCCTTTCACGTATGGGACCCTTTCCGCGGCGTCTCACGCAAGAACACGGTGAACGGACTCCAGCTTCAGGAACGGCAAAGTTAACCACAGCGCAGTAAGCCCGTAGCATTGATTCTTGGCGTTGGGAGCCTGGTAACTAGGCATCCAGGCACACAGGGTACAGCAGTGCTAATCTCCTAAACCAAGAGGTGAGTCGACAGCAGCCTTCCTTACACTCCTGCGTCTCACTCAGAGTTACATCTATGTTCCATTTCTCAAGCTTTCACAAAAAACACACAATTGATGAAGCTCACGCTCAAGAAGGGCGATCTTTGCTGAGGCAAGGGTTCTCTACAGTTTTGTTCCTTTGCGTTGGGTGGACGGCAGTTAGGACTCCACGCACACACGGGAGAGCCGATCTAGGGTTCCCGAAACAAGAGCTGAGTGGAGAGGGGCCTTCTGCCCATGCTTATTTCTCCCTCGGAATTCTGCTGGGACTCATTCCCCAGGTTTGCCCTCCAGCAGAGTGGAAAATGCTGCCACCCCGTGGAGAGGCGAATGAGCTGAAGCTGGGATTCTCTACAGGCTTCTTTGTGCCACGTCCGTGTGGAGCACTGAGCATTCCTCTGCACACGTGGAGCAGTAGTGTTAGCTTCGGGTACCAAGAGCTGGGTCAAGAGGTGCCTTCTGGCCCGGACTTCTTCTCCCTCGCTTGCACGGGAGGAAACCGTTCCCCAGGCTCTCACCCACGGTAGCCAGGAAACTGCTTCCTGCCTCACAGAGGTGGATGGTAGCTAAAGCGCGGTTTCTCCGTCGTATTGTTTTTCCAATAAGAGTGCCAGCGATTAGACTTCCATGCAAAAGTGGGGCCGCAGCGCTAGCTTCATGAAGCAAGCGGGGAGTCGTGTTCTGCCTTCTTCCGGGGCCTGAGCCTCACTTCGAAAATGCTCTCGGACTCCCTTGCAGTGCTCTCACGCATTCCCACAGCAAAATGCTTCCACCCTCGGGAACGGCTATTGGAGCTGAAGCGCGGATTCTCACCAGAGTTGTGGCTTCGAGTTAGGGGGTTGCCTCTAGGCCTGCACGCACACACGGGGCAACGGTACCAGCCTCGTAAACAACAGGTGGAGCTGACAGCTTCCTTCTGCACCGGCCTGTCTCTCCCTCGATTTTACGTATGGAACCCGGCCCCAGGCTCTCACCCATTGTGCAGCCTAAGCTGCTTCCTCCCACAGAGAGGTCTCAGGTAGCTAAAGCACGGTGTCTGTTCACTGTGGTTTCTTCGAGTTAGAACGCAAGCGATTAGACTTCCATGCAAAAGTGGGGCCTCGGTGCTAGCTTGAGGAAACAAGTGGGGAGTCGTGTGCTGCCCCTTGCAACGGCCTCAGGCTCCCCCGGAATTACGTTTGGGACTCCCTTGCACTGCTCTCACGCTCGCACAAAACAAAATGCTTACACCCTCAGGAGCGGCTGCTTAGCTGAAGCACGGATTCCCTACCGAGTTTTTCCTTCGAGTTAGGTGGCTGACTTTCAGCCTGCAGGCACACCCGGGGCAACGGTACCAGCCCCATAAGCATGATGTGAGTTGAGAGCTGCCTTCTGTCCGGCCTGTCTCTCCCTCGATTTTACGAAATGGAACCCTCCCCCAGGCTCTCACCCACAGTACACCCTAAACTGCTTCCTCGCACAGAGACGTCCACGGAAGCTAAAGCACGGTTTCTCTACAGTGTTGTTTCTCCCAGTTAGAGCGCTAGCTATTAGACGTGCATGCAAAAGTGGGGCCGCACTGCTAGCTCCACGGAACAAGTGGGGAGTCGTGTTCTGCCTACTGCCGGGGCCCGAGTCTCACACGGAAAACGGTTTTGGACTCACTTGCAGGGCGCTCACGCAGAGGCACACAGCAAAATGCTTCCAGCCGCAGGAATGCCTATGTTCGCTGCAGCAGGAATTCTCTCTAGAGGTGTGCCTTCCACTGAGGTGGTTGGCTTTAGGCCTGCAGGCGCACACGGGGCAACGGTACTAGCCTCGTAAACAAGAGGGGAGCTGACAGCTTCCTTCTGCACCGGCCTGTCTGTCCCTCGAGTTTACGTGTGGAACCCGGCCCCAGGCTCTCACCCATTGTGCAGCCTAACATGCTTCCTCGCACAGAAAGGTCTAAGGTAGCTAAAGCACGGTGTGTGTACACCGTTTTTGCTTCGAGGCAGAACGCAAGGGATTGGACTTCCACGCAACAGTGGGGCCTCAGTGCTAGCCTGATGATACAAGTGGGGAGTCGAGTGCTGCCTCCTGCAGCAGCCTGAGGCTCCCTCGGAATTAGATGTGGGACGCCCTTGCAGTGCTCTCACGCACGCACACAACAAAATGCTTCCACCCTCAGAAGCGGCTGTTTTAGCTGAAGCACGCATTCTCTGCCGAGTTTTGCCTTCGAGTTAGGTGGCTGTCTTTGAGCCTGCAGGCACACCCGGGGCAACGGTACCAGCCCCATAACCATGATGTGAGTTGAGAGCTGCCTTCTGTACCGGCCTTGTCTCTCGCCCGATTTTACAAAATGGAACCCGTCCCCAGGCTCTCACCCACCGTACACCCTCCACTGCTTCCTCGCACAGGAGAGGTCGACGGGAGCCCAAGCACCGTTTCTCTACAGTGTTGTTTCTCCCAGTTAGAGCGCTAGCTATTAGACGTGCATGCAAAAGTGGGGCCGCACTGCTAGCTCCATGGAACAAGTGGGGAGTCGTGTTCTGCCTACTGCCGGGGCCCGAGTCTCACACGGAAAACGGTTTTGGACTCACTTGCAGGGCGCTCACGCAGAGGCACACAGCAAAATGCTTCCAGCCACCGGAATGCCTATGTTCGCTGCAGCAGGAATTCTCTCTAGAGGTGTTCCTTCCACTCAGGTGGTTGGCTTTAGGCCTGCAGGCGCACACGGGGCAACGGTACTAGCCTCGTAAACAGGAGGGGAGCTGACAGCTTCCTTCTGCACCGGCCTGTCTCTCCCTCGATTTTACGTGCGGAACCCGGCCCCAGGCTCTCAACCACAGTACACCCTAAACGGCTTCCTCCCACAGAGAGGCCGCGGGAGCTAAAGCACGGCTTCTGTACACTGTTGTTTCTTCGAGTTAGAACGCTAGCCTTTAGACTTCCATGCAAAGGTAGGGCCGCAGCGCTGGCTAGGACAAACACACGGGCAGTCGTGTTCTGCCTTCTGCTGGGGCCTGAGTCTCACTGACAAGAAGCTTTGGGCTCCCTTGCAGTGCTCTCATGCACGCACACCACAACATGCTTCCCCCCTCAGGAGCGGCTGTTTTAGCTGAAGCCCGGATTCTCTACCGAGTCTCTCCTTCGAGTTAGGCGGTTGTCTTTAAGCCTCCACGCACACCCGGGGCATCGGTACTAGCCCCATAAGCATGATGTGAGTTGAGGGCTGCCTTCGGCACCGGCCTGTCTCTCCCACGATTTTACGTAATGGAACCCGTCCCCAGGCTCTGACCCACAGGCTCTCACCCACACCCTACCCTGCTTCCTCTCACAGAGAGGTCGACGGTAGCTAAAGCACGGTTTCCCTCCAGTGTTGTTTCTCCCAGTTGGAACGCTAGCGATTAGCCTTCCATGCCAGAGTGGGGCCGCAGTGCTAGCTTCATGAAACAAGTGGGGAGTCGTGTCCTGCCTTCTGCCGGGGCCTGAATCTCACACGGAAAATGCTCTTTTGAACTCACTTGCAGTGCGCTCACGCATGCACACAGCAAAATGCGTCCACCCTCAGGCATGGCTCTTTCAGTCGAAGCAGGCATTCTCTACAGAGTTGTTCCTTTGAGTGAGGTGGTTGGCTTTAGGCCTGCAGGCACACCCGGGCCCCGGGTCCTAGCCTCATCATCAAGAGGTGTGTTGAAGCTGCCTCGCGCACCGGCCTGTTTCTCACTCCCTTTCACGTATGGGACCCTTTCCGCGGCGTCTCACGCAAGAACACGGTGAACGGACTCCAGCTTCAGGAACGGCAAAGTTAACCACAGCGCAGTAAGCCCGTAGCATTGATTCTTGGCGTTGGGAGCCTGGTAACTAGGCATCCAGGCACACAGGGTACAGCAGTGCTAATCTCCTAAACCAAGAGGTGAGTCGACAGCAGCCTTCCTTACACTCCTGCGTCTCACTCAGAGTTACATCTATGTTCCATTTCTCAAGCTTTCACAAAAAACACACAATTGATGAAGCTCACGCTCAAGAAGGGCGATCTTTGCTGAGGCAAGGGTTCTCTACAGTTTTGTTCCTTTGCGTTGGGTGGACGGCAGTTAGGACTCCACGCACACACGGGAGAGCCGATCTAGGGTTCCCGAAACAAGAGCTGAGTGGAGAGGGGCCTTCTGCCCATGCTTATTTCTCCCTCGGAATTCTGCTGGGACTCATTCCCCAGGTTTGCCCTCCAGCAGAGTGGAAAATGCTGCCACCCCGTGGAGAGGCGAATGAGCTGAAGCTGGGATTCTCTACAGGCTTCTTTGTGCCACGTCCGTGTGGAGCACTGAGCATTCCTCTGCACACGTGGAGCAGTAGTGTTAGCTTCGGGTACCAAGAGCTGGGTCAAGAGGTGCCTTCTGGCCCGGACTTCTTCTCCCTCGCTTGCACGGGAGGAAACCGTTCCCCAGGCTCTCACCCACGGTAGCCAGGAAACTGCTTCCTGCCTCACAGAGGTGGATGGTAGCTAAAGCGCGGTTTCTCCGTCGTATTGTTTTTCCAATAAGAGTGCCAGCGATTAGACTTCCATGCAAAAGTGGGGCCGCAGCGCTAGCTTCATGAAGCAAGCGGGGAGTCGTGTTCTGCCTTCTTCCGGGGCCTGAGCCTCACTTCGAAAATGCTCTCGGACTCCCTTGCAGTGCTCTCACGCATTCCCACAGCAAAATGCTTCCACCCTCGGGAACGGCTATTGGAGCTGAAGCGCGGATTCTCACCAGAGTTGTGGCTTCGAGTTAGGGGGTTGCCTCTAGGCCTGCACGCACACACGGGGCAACGGTACCAGCCTCGTAAACAACAGGTGGAGCTGACAGCTTCCTTCTGCACCGGCCTGTCTCTCCCTCGATTTTACGTATGGAACCCGGCCCCAGGCTCTCACCCATTGTGCAGCCTAAGCTGCTTCCTCCCACAGAGAGGTCTCAGGTAGCTAAAGCACGGTGTCTGTTCACTGTGGTTTCTTCGAGTTAGAACGCAAGCGATTAGACTTCCATGCAAAAGTGGGGCCTCGGTGCTAGCTTGAGGAAACAAGTGGGGAGTCGTGTGCTGCCCCTTGCAACGGCCTCAGGCTCCCCCGGAATTACGTTTGGGACTCCCTTGCACTGCTCTCACGCTCGCACAAAACAAAATGCTTACACCCTCAGGAGCGGCTGCTTAGCTGAAGCACGGATTCCCTACCGAGTTTTTCCTTCGAGTTAGGTGGCTGACTTTCAGCCTGCAGGCACACCCGGGGCAACGGTACCAGCCCCATAAGCATGATGTGAGTTGAGAGCTGCCTTCTGTCCGGCCTGTCTCTCCCTCGATTTTACGAAATGGAACCCTCCCCCAGGCTCTCACCCACAGTACACCCTAAACTGCTTCCTCGCACAGAGACGTCCACGGAAGCTAAAGCACGGTTTCTCTACAGTGTTGTTTCTCCCAGTTAGAGCGCTAGCTATTAGACGTGCATGCAAAAGTGGGGCCGCACTGCTAGCTCCACGGAACAAGTGGGGAGTCGTGTTCTGCCTACTGCCGGGGCCCGAGTCTCACACGGAAAACGGTTTTGGACTCACTTGCAGGGCGCTCACGCAGAGGCACACAGCAAAATGCTTCCAGCCACAGGAATGCCTATGTTCGCTGCAGCAGGAATTCTCTCTAGAGGTGTGCCTTCCACTCAGGTGGTTGGCTTTAGGCCTGCAGGCGCACACGGGGCAACGGTACTAGCCTCGTAAACAAGAGGGGAGCTGACAGCTTCCTTCTGCACCGGCCTGTCTGTCCCTCGAGTTTACGTGTGGAACCCGGCCCCAGGCTCTCACCCATTGTGCAGCCTAACATGCTTCCTCGCACAGAAAGGTCTAAGGTAGCTAAAGCACGGTGTGTGTACACCGTTTTTGCTTCGAGGCAGAATGCAAGGGATTGGACTTCCACGCAACAGTGGGGCCTCAGTGCTAGCCTGATGATACAAGTGGGGAGTCGAGTGCTGCCTCCTGCAGCAGCCTGAGGCTCCCTCGGAATTAGATGTGGGACGCCCTTGCAGTGCTCTCACGCACGCACACAACAAAATGCTTCCACCCTCAGAAGCGGCTGTTTTAGCTGAAGCACGCATTCTCTGCCGAGTTTTGCCTTCGAGTTAGGTGGCTGTCTTTGAGCCTGCAGGCACACCCGGGGCAACGGTACCAGCCCCATAACCATGATGTGAGTTGAGAGCTGCCTTCTGTACCGGCCTTGTCTCTCGCCCGATTTTACAAAATGGAACCCGTCCCCAGGCTCTCACCCACCGTACACCCTCCACTGCTTCCTCGCACAGGAGAGGTCGACGGGAGCCCAAGCACCGTTTCTCTACAGTGTTGTTTCTCCCAGTTAGAGCGCTAGCTATTAGACGTGCATGCAAAAGTGGGGCCGCACTGCTAGCTCCATGGAACAAGTGGGGAGTCGTGTTCTGCCTACTGCCGGGGCCCGAGTCTCACACGGAAAACGGTTTTGGACTCACTTGCAGGGCGCTCACGCAGAGGCACACAGCAAAATGCTTCCAGCCACCGGAATGCCTATGTTCGCTGCAGCAGGAATTCTCTCTAGAGGTGTTCCTTCCACTCAGGTGGTTGGCTTTAGGCCTGCAGGCGCACACGGGGCAACGGTACTAGCCTCGTAAACAGGAGGGGAGCTGACAGCTTCCTTCTGCACCGGCCTGTCTCTCCCTCGATTTTACGTGCGGAACCCGGCCCCAGGCTCTCAACCACAGTACACCCTAAACGGCTTCCTCCCACAGAGAGGCCGCGGGAGCTAAAGCACGGCTTCTGTACACTGTTGTTTCTTCGAGTTAGAACGCTAGCCTTTAGACTTCCATGCAAAGGTAGGGCCGCAGCGCTGGCTAGGACAAACACACGGGCAGTCGTGTTCTGCCTTCTGCTGGGGCCTGAGTCTCACTGACAAGAAGCTTTGGGCTCCCTTGCAGTGCTCTCATGCACGCACACCACAACATGCTTCCCCCCTCAGGAGCGGCTGTTTTAGCTGAAGCCCGGATTCTCTACCGAGTCTCTCCTTCGAGTTAGGCGGTTGTCTTTAAGCCTCCACGCACACCCGGGGCATCGGTACTAGCCCCATAAGCATGATGTGAGTTGAGGGCTGCCTTCGGCACCGGCCTGTCTCTCCCACGATTTTACGTAATGGAACCCGTCCCCAGGCTCTGACCCACAGGCTCTCACCCACACCCTACCCTGCTTCCTCTCACAGAGAGGTCGACGGTAGCTAAAGCACGGTTTCCCTCCAGTGTTGTTTCTCCCAGTTGGAACGCTAGCGATTAGCCTTCCATGCCAGAGTGGGGCCGCAGTGCTAGCTTCATGAAACAAGTGGGGAGTCGTGTCCTGCCTTCTGCCGGGGCCTGAATCTCACACGGAAAATGCTCTTTTGAACTCACTTGCAGTGCGCTCACGCATGCACACAGCAAAATGCGTCCACCCTCAGGCATGGCTCTTTCAGTCGAAGCAGGCATTCTCTACAGAGTTGTTCCTTTGAGTGAGGTGGTTGGCTTTAGGCCTGCAGGCACACCCGGGCCCCGGGTCCTAGCCTCATCATCAAGAGGTGTGTTGAAGCTGCCTCGCGCACCGGCCTGTTTCTCACTCCCTTTCACGTATGGGACCCTTTCCGCGGCGTCTCACGCAAGAACACGGTGAACGGACTCCAGCTTCAGGAACGGCAAAGTTAACCACAGCGCAGTAAGCCCGTAGCATTGATTCTTGGCGTTGGGAGCCTGGTAACTAGGCATCCAGGCACACAGGGTACAGCAGTGCTAATCTCCTAAACCAAGAGGTGAGTCGACAGCAGCCTTCCTTACACTCCTGCGTCTCACTCAGAGTTACATCTATGTTCCATTTCTCAAGCTTTCACAAAAAACACACAATTGATGAAGCTCACGCTCAAGAAGGGCGATCTTTGCTGAGGCAAGGGTTCTCTACAGTTTTGTTCCTTTGCGTTGGGTGGACGGCAGTTAGGACTCCACGCACACACGGGAGAGCCGATCTAGGGTTCCCGAAACAAGAGCTGAGTGGAGAGGGGCCTTCTGCCCATGCTTATTTCTCCCTCGGAATTCTGCTGGGACTCATTCCCCAGGTTTGCCCTCCAGCAGAGTGGAAAATGCTGCCACCCCGTGGAGAGGCGAATGAGCTGAAGCTGGGATTCTCTACAGGCTTCTTTGTGCCACGTCCGTGTGGAGCACTGAGCATTCCTCTGCACACGTGGAGCAGTAGTGTTAGCTTCGGGTACCAAGAGCTGGGTCAAGAGGTGCCTTCTGGCCCGGACTTCTTCTCCCTCGCTTGCACGGGAGGAAACCGTTCCCCAGGCTCTCACCCACGGTAGCCAGGAAACTGCTTCCTGCCTCACAGAGGTGGATGGTAGCTAAAGCGCGGTTTCTCCGTCGTATTGTTTTTCCAATAAGAGTGCCAGCGATTAGACTTCCATGCAAAAGTGGGGCCGCAGCGCTAGCTTCATGAAGCAAGCGGGGAGTCGTGTTCTGCCTTCTTCCGGGGCCTGAGCCTCACTTCGAAAATGCTCTCGGACTCCCTTGCAGTGCTCTCACGCATTCCCACAGCAAAATGCTTCCACCCTCGGGAACGGCTATTGGAGCTGAAGCGCGGATTCTCACCAGAGTTGTGGCTTCGAGTTAGGGGGTTGCCTCTAGGCCTGCACGCACACACGGGGCAACGGTACCAGCCTCGTAAACAACAGGTGGAGCTGACAGCTTCCTTCTGCACCGGCCTGTCTCTCCCTCGATTTTACGTATGGAACCCGGCCCCAGGCTCTCACCCATTGTGCAGCCTAAGCTGCTTCCTCCCACAGAGAGGTCTCAGGTAGCTAAAGCACGGTGTCTGTTCACTGTGGTTTCTTCGAGTTAGAACGCAAGCGATTAGACTTCCATGCAAAAGTGGGGCCTCGGTGCTAGCTTGAGGAAACAAGTGGGGAGTCGTGTGCTGCCCCTTGCAACGGCCTCAGGCTCCCCCGGAATTACGTTTGGGACTCCCTTGCACTGCTCTCACGCTCGCACAAAACAAAATGCTTACACCCTCAGGAGCGGCTGCTTAGCTGAAGCACGGATTCCCTACCGAGTTTTTCCTTCGAGTTAGGTGGCTGACTTTCAGCCTGCAGGCACACCCGGGGCAACGGTACCAGCCCCATAAGCATGATGTGAGTTGAGAGCTGCCTTCTGTCCGGCCTGTCTCTCCCTCGATTTTACGAAATGGAACCCTCCCCCAGGCTCTCACCCACAGTACACCCTAAACTGCTTCCTCGCACAGAGACGTCCACGGAAGCTAAAGCACGGTTTCTCTACAGTGTTGTTTCTCCCAGTTAGAGCGCTAGCTATTAGACGTGCATGCAAAAGTGGGGCCGCACTGCTAGCTCCACGGAACAAGTGGGGAGTCGTGTTCTGCCTACTGCCGGGGCCCGAGTCTCACACGGAAAACGGTTTTGGACTCACTTGCAGGGCGCTCACGCAGAGGCACACAGCAAAATGCTTCCAGCCACAGGAATGCCTATGTTCGCTGCAGCAGGAATTCTCTCTAGAGGTGTGCCTTCCACTGAGGTGGTTGGCCTTAGGCCTGCAGGCGCACACGGGGCAACGGTACTAGCCTCGTAAACAAGAGGGGAGCTGACAGCTTCCTTCTGCACCGGCCTGTCTGTCCCTCGAGTTTACGTGTGGAACCCGGCCCCAGGCTCTCACCCATTGTGCAGCCTAACATGCTTCCTCGCACAGAAAGGTCTAAGGTAGCTAAAGCACGGTGTGTGTACACCGTTTTTGCTTCGAGGCAGAACGCAAGGGATTGGACTTCCACGCAACAGTGGGGCCTCAGTGCTAGCCTGATGATACAAGTGGGGAGTCGAGTGCTGCCTCCTGCAGCAGCCTGAGGCTCCCTCGGAATTAGATGTGGGACGCCCTTGCAGTGCTCTCACGCACGCACACAACAAAATGCTTCCACCCTCAGAAGCGGCTGTTTTAGCTGAAGCACGCATTCTCTGCCGAGTTTTGCCTTCGAGTTAGGTGGCTGTCTTTGAGCCTGCAGGCACACCCGGGGCAACGGTACCAGCCCCATAACCATGATGTGAGTTGAGAGCTGCCTTCTGTACCGGCCTTGTCTCTCGCCCGATTTTACAAAATGGAACCCGTCCCCAGGCTCTCACCCACCGTACACCCTCCACTGCTTCCTCGCACAGGAGAGGTCGACGGGAGCCCAAGCACCGTTTCTCTACAGTGTTGTTTCTCCCAGTTAGAGCGCTAGCTATTAGACGTGCATGCAAAAGTGGGGCCGCACTGCTAGCTCCATGGAACAAGTGGGGAGTCGTGTTCTGCCTACTGCCGGGGCCCGAGTCTCACACGGAAAACGGTTTTGGACTCACTTGCAGGGCGCTCACGCAGAGGCACACAGCAAAATGCTTCCAGCCACCGGAATGCCTATGTTCGCTGCAGCAGGAATTCTCTCTAGAGGTGTTCCTTCCACTCAGGTGGTTGGCTTTAGGCCTGCAGGCGCACACGGGGCAACGGTACTAGCCTCGTAAACAGGAGGGGAGCTGACAGCTTCCTTCTGCACCGGCCTGTGTCTCCCTCGATTTTACGTGCGGAACCCGGCCCCAGGCTCTCAACCACAGTACACCCTAAACGGCTTCCTCCCACAGAGAGGCCGCGGGAGCTAAAGCACGGCTTCTGTACACTGTTGTTTCTTCGAGTTAGAACGCTAGCCTTTAGACTTCCATGCAAAGGTAGGGCCGCAGCGCTGGCTAGGACAAACACACGGGCAGTCGTGTTCTGCCTTCTGCTGGGGCCTGAGTCTCACTGACAAGAAGCTTTGGGCTCCCTTGCAGTGCTCTCATGCACGCACACCACAACATGCTTCCCCCCTCAGGAGCGGCTGTTTTAGCTGAAGCCCGGATTCTCTACCGAGTCTCTCCTTCGAGTTAGGCGGTTGTCTTTAAGCCTCCACGCACACCCGGGGCATCGGTACTAGCCCCATAAGCATGATGTGAGTTGAGGGCTGCCTTCGGCACCGGCCTGTCTCTCCCACGATTTTACGTAATGGAACCCGTCCCCAGGCTCTGACCCACAGGCTCTCACCCACACCCTACCCTGCTTCCTCTCACAGAGAGGTCGACGGTAGCTAAAGCACGGTTTCCCTCCAGTGTTGTTTCTCCCAGTTGGAACGCTAGCGATTAGCCTTCCATGCCAGAGTGGGGCCGCAGTGCTAGCTTCATGAAACAAGTGGGGAGTCGTGTCCTGCCTTCTGCCGGGGCCTGAATCTCACACGGAAAATGCTCTTTTGAACTCACTTGCAGTGCGCTCACGCATGCACACAGCAAAATGCGTCCACCCTCAGGCATGGCTCTTTCAGTCGAAGCAGGCATTCTCTACAGAGTTGTTCCTTTGAGTGAGGTGGTTGGCTTTAGGCCTGCAGGCACACCCGGGCCCCGGGTCCTAGCCTCATCATCAAGAGGTGTGTTGAAGCTGCCTCGCGCACCGGCCTGTTTCTCACTCCCTTTCACGTATGGGACCCTTTCCGCGGCGTCTCACGCAAGAACACGGTGAACGGACTCCAGCTTCAGGAACGGCAAAGTTAACCACAGCGCAGTAAGCCCGTAGCATTGATTCTTGGCGTTGGGAGCCTGGTAACTAGGCATCCAGGCACACAGGGTACAGCAGTGCTAATCTCCTAAACCAAGAGGTGAGTCGACAGCAGCCTTCCTTACACTCCTGCGTCTCACTCAGAGTTACATCTATGTTCCATTTCTCAAGCTTTCACAAAAAACACACAATTGATGAAGCTCACGCTCAAGAAGGGCGATCTTTGCTGAGGCAAGGGTTCTCTACAGTTTTGTTCCTTTGCGTTGGGTGGACGGCAGTTAGGACTCCACGCACACACGGGAGAGCCGATCTAGGGTTCCCGAAACAAGAGCTGAGTGGAGAGGGGCCTTCTGCCCATGCTTATTTCTCCCTCGGAATTCTGCTGGGACTCATTCCCCAGGTTTGCCCTCCAGCAGAGTGGAAAATGCTGCCACCCCGTGGAGAGGCGAATGAGCTGAAGCTGGGATTCTCTACAGGCTTCTTTGTGCCACGTCCGTGTGGAGCACTGAGCATTCCTCTGCACACGTGGAGCAGTAGTGTTAGCTTCGGGTACCAAGAGCTGGGTCAAGAGGTGCCTTCTGGCCCGGACTTCTTCTCCCTCGCTTGCACGGGAGGAAACCGTTCCCCAGGCTCTCACCCACGGTAGCCAGGAAACTGCTTCCTGCCTCACAGAGGTGGATGGTAGCTAAAGCGCGGTTTCTCCGTCGTATTGTTTTTCCAATAAGAGTGCCAGCGATTAGACTTCCATGCAAAAGTGGGGCCGCAGCGCTAGCTTCATGAAGCAAGCGGGGAGTCGTGTTCTGCCTTCTTCCGGGGCCTGAGCCTCACTTCGAAAATGCTCTCGGACTCCCTTGCAGTGCTCTCACGCATTCCCACAGCAAAATGCTTCCACCCTCGGGAACGGCTATTGGAGCTGAAGCGCGGATTCTCACCAGAGTTGTGGCTTCGAGTTAGGGGGTTGCCTCTAGGCCTGCACGCACACACGGGGCAACGGTACCAGCCTCGTAAACAACAGGTGGAGCTGACAGCTTCCTTCTGCACCGGCCTGTCTCTCCCTCGATTTTACGTATGGAACCCGGCCCCAGGCTCTCACCCATTGTGCAGCCTAAGCTGCTTCCTCCCACAGAGAGGTCTCAGGTAGCTAAAGCACGGTGTCTGTTCACTGTGGTTTCTTCGAGTTAGAACGCAAGCGATTAGACTTCCATGCAAAAGTGGGGCCTCGGTGCTAGCTTGAGGAAACAAGTGGGGAGTCGTGTGCTGCCCCTTGCAACGGCCTCAGGCTCCCCCGGAATTACG
The DNA here is from genome assembly GCF_029215605.1 of Mirounga angustirostris. NCBI lineage: Eukaryota > Metazoa > Chordata > Mammalia > Carnivora > Phocidae > Mirounga > Mirounga angustirostris. The sequence goes on along the minus strand of NW_026992066.1, from coordinate 8,787 downwards.
TTTGGGACTCCCTTGCACTGCTCTCACGCTCGCACAAAACAAAATGCTTACACCCTCAGGAGCGGCTGCTTAGCTGAAGCACGGATTCCCTACCGAGTTTTTCCTTCGAGTTAGGTGGCTGACTTTCAGCCTGCAGGCACACCCGGGGCAACGGTACCAGCCCCATAAGCATGATGTGAGTTGAGAGCTGCCTTCTGTCCGGCCTGTCTCTCCCTCGATTTTACGAAATGGAACCCTCCCCCAGGCTCTCACCCACAGTACACCCTAAACTGCTTCCTCGCACAGAGACGTCCACGGAAGCTAAAGCACGGTTTCTCTACAGTGTTGTTTCTCCCAGTTAGAGCGCTAGCTATTAGACGTGCATGCAAAAGTGGGGCCGCACTGCTAGCTCCACGGAACAAGTGGGGAGTCGTGTTCTGCCTACTGCCGGGGCCCGAGTCTCACACGGAAAACGGTTTTGGACTCACTTGCAGGGCGCTCACGCAGAGGCACACAGCAAAATGCTTCCAGCCACAGGAATGCCTATGTTCGCTGCAGCAGGAATTCTCTCTAGAGGTGTGCCTTCCACTGAGGTGGTTGGCCTTAGGCCTGCAGGCGCACACGGGGCAACGGTACTAGCCTCGTAAACAAGAGGGGAGCTGACAGCTTCCTTCTGCACCGGCCTGTCTCTCCCTCGAGTTTACGTGTGGAACCCGGCCCCAGGCTCTCACCCATTGTGCAGCCTAACATGCTTCCTCGCACAGAAAGGTCTAAGGTAGCTAAAGCACGGTGTGTGTACACCGTTTTTGCTTCGAGGCAGAACGCAAGGGATTGGACTTCCACGCAACAGTGGGGCCTCAGTGCTAGCCTGATGATACAAGTGGGGAGTCGAGTGCTGCCTCCTGCAGCAGCCTGAGGCTCCCTCGGAATTAGATGTGGGACGCCCTTGCAGTGCTCTCACGCACGCACACAACAAAATGCTTCCACCCTCAGAAGCGGCTGTTTTAGCTGAAGCACGCATTCTCTGCCGAGTTTTGCCTTCGAGTTAGGTGGCTGTCTTTGAGCCTGCAGGCACACCCGGGGCAACGGTACCAGCCCCATAACCATGATGTGAGTTGAGAGCTGCCTTCTGTACCGGCCTTGTCTCTCGCCCGATTTTACAAAATGGAACCCGTCCCCAGGCTCTCACCCACCGTACACCCTCCACTGCTTCCTCGCACAGGAGAGGTCGACGGGAGCCCAAGCACCGTTTCTCTACAGTGTTGTTTCTCCCAGTTAGAGCGCTAGCTATTAGACGTGCATGCAAAAGTGGGGCCGCACTGCTAGCTCCATGGAACAAGTGGGGAGTCGTGTTCTGCCTACTGCCGGGGCCCGAGTCTCACACGGAAAACGGTTTTGGACTCACTTGCAGGGCGCTCACGCAGAGGCACACAGCAAAATGCTTCCAGCCACCGGAATGCCTATGTTCGCTGCAGCAGGAATTCTCTCTAGAGGTGTTCCTTCCACTCAGGTGGTTGGCTTTAGGCCTGCAGGCGCACACGGGGCAACGGTACTAGCCTCGTAAACAGGAGGGGAGCTGACAGCTTCCTTCTGCACCGGCCTGTCTCTCCCTCGATTTTACGTGCGGAACCCGGCCCCAGGCTCTCAACCACAGTACACCCTAAACGGCTTCCTCCCACAGAGAGGCCGCGGGAGCTAAAGCACGGCTTCTGTACACTGTTGTTTCTTCGAGTTAGAACGCTAGCCTTTAGACTTCCATGCAAAGGTAGGGCCGCAGCGCTGGCTAGGACAAACACACGGGCAGTCGTGTTCTGCCTTCTGCTGGGGCCTGAGTCTCACTGACAAGAAGCTTTGGGCTCCCTTGCAGTGCTCTCATGCACGCACACCACAACATGCTTCCCCCCTCAGGAGCGGCTGTTTTAGCTGAAGCCCGGATTCTCTACCGAGTCTCTCCTTCGAGTTAGGCGGTTGTCTTTAAGCCTCCACGCACACCCGGGGCATCGGTACTAGCCCCATAAGCATGATGTGAGTTGAGGGCTGCCTTCGGCACCGGCCTGTCTCTCCCACGATTTTACGTAATGGAACCCGTCCCCAGGCTCTGACCCACAGGCTCTCACCCACACCCTACCCTGCTTCCTCTCACAGAGAGGTCGACGGTAGCTAAAGCACGGTTTCCCTCCAGTGTTGTTTCTCCCAGTTGGAACGCTAGCGATTAGCCTTCCATGCCAGAGTGGGGCCGCAGTGCTAGCTTCATGAAACAAGTGGGGAGTCGTGTCCTGCCTTCTGCCGGGGCCTGAATCTCACACGGAAAATGCTCTTTTGAACTCACTTGCAGTGCGCTCACGCATGCACACAGCAAAATGCGTCCACCCTCAGGCATGGCTCTTTCAGTCGAAGCAGGCATTCTCTACAGAGTTGTTCCTTTGAGTGAGGTGGTTGGCTTTAGGCCTGCAGGCACACCCGGGCCCCGGGTCCTAGCCTCATCATCAAGAGGTGTGTTGAAGCTGCCTCGCGCACCGGCCTGTTTCTCACTCCCTTTCACGTATGGGACCCTTTCCGCGGCGTCTCACGCAAGAACACGGTGAACGGACTCCAGCTTCAGGAACGGCAAAGTTAACCACAGCGCAGTAAGCCCGTAGCATTGATTCTTGGCGTTGGGAGCCTGGTAACTAGGCATCCAGGCACACAGGGTACAGCAGTGCTAATCTCCTAAACCAAGAGGTGAGTCGACAGCAGCCTTCCTTACACTCCTGCGTCTCACTCAGAGTTACATCTATGTTCCATTTCTCAAGCTTTCACAAAAAACACACAATTGATGAAGCTCACGCTCAAGAAGGGCGATCTTTGCTGAGGCAAGGGTTCTCTACAGTTTTGTTCCTTTGCGTTGGGTGGACGGCAGTTAGGACTCCACGCACACACGGGAGAGCCGATCTAGGGTTCCCGAAACAAGAGCTGAGTGGAGAGGGGCCTTCTGCCCATGCTTATTTCTCCCTCGGAATTCTGCTGGGACTCATTCCCCAGGTTTGCCCTCCAGCAGAGTGGAAAATGCTGCCACCCCGTGGAGAGGCGAATGAGCTGAAGCTGGGATTCTCTACAGGCTTGTTTGTGCCACGTCCGTGTGGAGCACTGAGCATTCCTCTGCACACGTGGAGCAGTAGTGTTAGCTTCGGGTACCAAGAGCTGGGTCAAGAGGTGCCTTCTGGCCCGGACTTCTTCTCCCTCGCTTGCACGGGAGGAAACCGTTCCCCAGGCTCTCACCCACGGTAGCCAGGAAACTGCTTCCTGCCTCACAGAGGTGGATGGTAGCTAAAGCGCGGTTTCTCCGTCGTATTGTTTTTCCAATAAGAGTGCCAGCGATTAGACTTCCATGCAAAAGTGGGGCCGCAGCGCTAGCTTCATGAAGCAAGCGGGGAGTCGTGTTCTGCCTTCTTCCGGGGCCTGAGCCTCACTTCGAAAATGCTCTCGGACTCCCTTGCAGTGCTCTCACGCATTCCCACAGCAAAATGCTTCCACCCTCGGGAACGGCTATTGGAGCTGAAGCGCGGATTCTCACCAGAGTTGTGGCTTCGAGTTAGGGGGTTGCCTCTAGGCCTGCACGCACACACGGGGCAACGGTACCAGCCTCGTAAACAACAGGTGGAGCTGACAGCTTCCTTCTGCACCGGCCTGTCTCTCCCTCGATTTTACGTATGGAACCCGGCCCCAGGCTCTCACCCATTGTGCAGCCTAAGCTGCTTCCTCCCACAGAGAGGTCTCAGGTAGCTAAAGCACGGTGTCTGTTCACTGTGGTTTCTTCGAGTTAGAACGCAAGCGATTAGACTTCCATGCAAAAGTGGGGCCTCGGTGCTAGCTTGAGGAAACAAGTGGGGAGTCGTGTGCTGCCCCTTGCAACGGCCTCAGGCTCCCCCGGAATTACGTTTGGGACTCCCTTGCACTGCTCTCACGCTCGCACAAAACAAAATGCTTACACCCTCAGGAGCGGCTGCTTAGCTGAAGCACGGATTCCCTACCGAGTTTTTCCTTCGAGTTAGGTGGCTGACTTTCAGCCTGCAGGCACACCCGGGGCAACGGTACCAGCCCCATAAGCATGATGTGAGTTGAGAGCTGCCTTCTGTCCGGCCTGTCTCTCCCTCGATTTTACGAAATGGAACCCTCCCCCAGGCTCTCACCCACAGTACACCCTAAACTGCTTCCTCGCACAGAGACGTCCACGGAAGCTAAAGCACGGTTTCTCTACAGTGTTGTTTCTCCCAGTTAGAGCGCTAGCTATTAGACGTGCATGCAAAAGTGGGGCCGCACTGCTAGCTCCACGGAACAAGTGGGGAGTCGTGTTCTGCCTACTGCCGGGGCCCGAGTCTCACACGGAAAACGGTTTTGGACTCACTTGCAGGGCGCTCACGCAGAGGCACACAGCAAAATGCTTCCAGCCACAGGAATGCCTATGTTCGCTGCAGCAGGAATTCTCTCTAGAGGTGTGCCTTCCACTGAGGTGGTTGGCTTTAGGCCTGCAGGCGCACACGGGGCAACGGTACTAGCCTCGTAAACAAGAGGGGAGCTGACAGCTTCCTTCTGCACCGGCCTGTCTGTCCCTCGAGTTTACGTGTGGAACCCGGCCCCAGGCTCTCACCCATTGTGCAGCCTAACATGCTTCCTCGCACAGAAAGGTCTAAGGTAGCTAAAGCACGGTGTGTGTACACCGTTTTTGCTTCGAGGCAGAACGCAAGGGATTGGACTTCCACGCAACAGTGGGGCCTCAGTGCTAGCCTGATGATACAAGTGGGGAGTCGAGTGCTGCCTCCTGCAGCAGCCTGAGGCTCCCTCGGAATTAGATGTGGGACGCCCTTGCAGTGCTCTCACGCACGCACACAACAAAATGCTTCCACCCTCAGAAGCGGCTGTTTTAGCTGAAGCACGCATTCTCTGCCGAGTTTTGCCTTCGAGTTAGGTGGCTGTCTTTGAGCCTGCAGGCACACCCGGGGCAACGGTACCAGCCCCATAACCATGATGTGAGTTGAGAGCTGCCTTCTGTACCGGCCTTGTCTCTCGCCCGATTTTACAAAATGGAACCCGTCCCCAGGCTCTCACCCACCGTACACCCTCCACTGCTTCCTCGCACAGGAGAGGTCGACGGGAGCCCAAGCACCGTTTCTCTACAGTGTTGTTTCTCCCAGTTAGAGCGCTAGCTATTAGACGTGCATGCAAAAGTGGGGCCGCACTGCTAGCTCCATGGAACAAGTGGGGAGTCGTGTTCTGCCTACTGCCGGGGGCCCGAGTCTCACACGGAAAACGGTTTTGGACTCACTTGCAGGGCGCTCACGCAGAGGCACACAGCAAAATGCTTCCAGCCACCGGAATGCCTATGTTCGCTGCAGCAGGAATTCTCTCTAGAGGTGTTCCTTCCACTCAGGTGGTTGGCTTTAGGCCTGCAGGCGCACACGGGGCAACGGTACTAGCCTCGTAAACAGGAGGGGAGCTGACAGCTTCCTTCTGCACCGGCCTGTCTCTCCCTCGATTTTACGTGCGGAACCCGGCCCCAGGCTCTCAACCACAGTACACCCTAAACGGCTTCCTCCCACAGAGAGGCCGCGGGAGCTAAAGCACGGCTTCTGTACACTGTTGTTTCTTCGAGTTAGAACGCTAGCCTTTAGACTTCCATGCAAAGGTAGGGCCGCAGCGCTGGCTAGGACAAACACACGGGCAGTCGTGTTCTGCCTTCTGCTGGGGCCTGAGTCTCACTGACAAGAAGCTTTGGGCTCCCTTGCAGTGCTCTCATGCACGCACACCACAACATGCTTCCCCCCTCAGGAGCGGCTGTTTTAGCTGAAGCCCGGATTCTCTACCGAGTCTCTCCTTCGAGTTAGGCGGTTGTCTTTAAGCCTCCACGCACACCCGGGGCATCGGTACTAGCCCCATAAGCATGATGTGAGTTGAGGGCTGCCTTCGGCACCGGCCTGTCTCTCCCACGATTTTACGTAATGGAACCCGTCCCCAGGCTCTGACCCACAGGCTCTCACCCACACCCTACCCTGCTTCCTCTCACAGAGAGGTCGACGGTAGCTAAAGCACGGTTTCCCTCCAGTGTTGTTTCTCCCAGTTGGAACGCTAGCGATTAGCCTTCCATGCCAGAGTGGGGCCGCAGTGCTAGCTTCATGAAACAAGTGGGGAGTCGTGTCCTGCCTTCTGCCGGGGCCTGAATCTCACACGGAAAATGCTCTTTTGAACTCACTTGCAGTGCGCTCACGCATGCACACAGCAAAATGCGTCCACCCTCAGGCATGGCTCTTTCAGTCGAAGCAGGCATTCTCTACAGAGTTGTTCCTTTGAGTGAGGTGGTTGGCTTTAGGCCTGCAGGCACACCCGGGCCCCGGGTCCTAGCCTCATCATCAAGAGGTGTGTTGAAGCTGCCTCGCGCACCGGCTGTTTCTCACTCCCTTTCACGTATGGGACCCTTTCCGCGGCGTCTCACGCAAGAACACGGTGAACGGACTCCAGCTTCAGGAACGGCAAAGTTAACCACAGCGCAGTAAGCCCGTAGCATTGATTCTTGGCGTTGGGAGCCTGGTAACTAGGCATCCAGGCACACAGGGTACAGCAGTGCTAATCTCCTAAACCAAGAGGTGAGTCGACAGCAGCCTTCCTTACACTCCTGCGTCTCACTCAGAGTTACATCTATGTTCCATTTCTCAAGCTTTCACAAAAAACACACAATTGATGAAGCTCACGCTCAAGAAGGGCGATCTTTGCTGAGGCAAGGGTTCTCTACAGTTTTGTTCCTTTGCGTTGGGTGGACGGCAGTTAGGACTCCACGCACACACGGGAGAGCCGATCTAGGGTTCCCGAAACAAGAGCTGAGTGGAGAGGGGCCTTCTGCCCATGCTTATTTCTCCCTCGGAATTCTGCTGGGACTCATTCCCCAGGTTTGCCCTCCAGCAGAGTGGAAAATGCTGCCACCCCGTGGAGAGGCGAATGAGCTGAAGCTGGGATTCTCTACAGGCTTCTTTGTGCCACGTCCGTGTGGAGCACTGAGCATTCCTCTGCACACGTGGAGCAGTAGTGTTAGCTTCGGGTACCAAGAGCTGGGTCAAGAGGTGCCTTCTGGCCCGGACTTCTTCTCCCTCGCTTGCACGGGAGGAAACCGTTCCCCAGGCTCTCACCCACGGTAGCCAGGAAACTGCTTCCTGCCTCACAGAGGTGGATGGTAGCTAAAGCGCGGTTTCTCCGTCGTATTGTTTTTCCAATAAGAGTGCCAGCGATTAGACTTCCATGCAAAAGTGGGGCCGCAGCGCTAGCTTCATGAAGCAAGCGGGGAGTCGTGTTCTGCCTTCTTCCGGGGCCTGAGCCTCACTTCGAAAATGCTCTCGGACTCCCTTGCAGTGCTCTCACGCATTCCCACAGCAAAATGCTTCCACCCTCGGGAACGGCTATTGGAGCTGAAGCGCGGATTCTCACCAGAGTTGTGGCTTCGAGTTAGGGGGTTGCCTCTAGGCCTGCACGCACACACGGGGCAACGGTACCAGCCTCGTAAACAACAGGTGGAGCTGACAGCTTCCTTCTGCACCGGCCTGTCTCTCCCTCGATTTTACGTATGGAACCCGGCCCCAGGCTCTCACCCATTGTGCAGCCTAAGCTGCTTCCTCCCACAGAGAGGTCTCAGGTAGCTAAAGCACGGTGTCTGTTCACTGTGGTTTCTTCGAGTTAGAACGCAAGCGATTAGACTTCCATGCAAAAGTGGGGCCTCGGTGCTAGCTTGAGGAAACAAGTGGGGAGTCGTGTGCTGCCCCTTGCAACGGCCTCAGGCTCCCCGGAATTACGTTTGGGACTCCCTTGCACTGCTCTCACGCTCGCACAAAACAAAATGCTTACACCCTCAGGAGCGGCTGCTTAGCTGAAGCACGGATTCCCTACCGAGTTTTTCCTTCGAGTTAGGTGGCTGACTTTCAGCCTGCAGGCACACCCGGGGCAACGGTACCAGCCCCATAAGCATGATGTGAGTTGAGAGCTGCCTTCTGTCCGGCCTGTCTCTCCCTCGATTTTACGAAATGGAACCCTCCCCCAGGCTCTCACCCACAGTACACCCTAAACTGCTTCCTCGCACAGAGACGTCCACGGAAGCTAAAGCACGGTTTCTCTACAGTGTTGTTTCTCCCAGTTAGAGCGCTAGCTATTAGACGTGCATGCAAAAGTGGGGCCGCACTGCTAGCTCCACGGAACAAGTGGGGAGTCGTGTTCTGCCTACTGCCGGGGCCCGAGTCTCACACGGAAAACGGTTTTGGACTCACTTGCAGGGCGCTCACGCAGAGGCACACAGCAAAATGCTTCCAGCCACAGGAATGCCTATGTTCGCTGCAGCAGGAATTCTCTCTAGAGGTGTGCCTTCCACTGAGGTGGTTGGCTTTAGGCCTGCAGGCGCACACGGGGCAACGGTACTAGCCTCGTAAACAAGAGGGGAGCTGACAGCTTCCTTCTGCACCGGCCTGTCTGTCCCTCGAGTTTACGTGTGGAACCCGGCCCCAGGCTCTCACCCATTGTGCAGCCTAACATGCTTCCTCGCACAGAAAGGTCTAAGGTAGCTAAAGCACGGTGTGTGTACACCGTTTTTGCTTCGAGGCAGAACGCAAGGGATTGGACTTCCACGCAACAGTGGGGCCTCAGTGCTAGCCTGATGATACAAGTGGGGAGTCGAGTGCTGCCTCCTGCAGCAGCCTGAGGCTCCCTCGGAATTAGATGTGGGACGCCCTTGCAGTGCTCTCACGCACGCACACAACAAAATGCTTCCACCCTCAGAAGCGGCTGTTTTAGCTGAAGCAC
>NW_026992065.1:0-31990 GCF_029215605.1 Mirounga angustirostris | reverse complement strand
GCATCCAGGCACACAGGGTGCAGCAGGGCTCAGCTCCTAAAACAAGGCGTGAGTCGACAGCAGCCTTCCTGACAGGCCTGCTTCTCAGTCCGAGTCACGTTTAGGTTCCATTTCTCATGCTTTCACAAAAGCACCCCATAGGTGACGTCCCGGCTCAGGAAGGGCCGTCTGTGCTGAGGCCCGCGTTCTCTCCAGGTTCGTTCCTCGGCGTTGGCTGGATGGCACTTAGCACTCCACGCACACACGGGAGAGCCGATCGAGTTTCCCGAAACAAGAGTGGAGGCGACAGGGTGCCCTCTGCCCATGCTGATTTCTCCCCCGGAACCCAGCTGGGACTCCCTCCCCAGGCTTGCACTCCAGCAGAGGGGAAAATGGCCGCCACCCTGTGGCGAGGCGAAGGAGCTGAAGCGGGGCTTCTTTAGCGGCTTCTCCCTGCCAAACCAGTGTGGAGCACTTAGCATTCCTGTGCACACCTGGAGCGGTAGTGTTAGCTCCAGGTGACAGCAGCTGAGTGGAGAGGTGCCTTCCCGGCCCGGGCTGCTTCTCCCTCGGTGGCGGCACGGGAGGAGCCCGTTCCCCAGGCGCTCACCCACGGTAGCCGGGAAACTGCTCCCTCCCCCTCAGAGCGGTGGATGGTAGCGAAAGCACGGTTTCCGTACACTGTTGTTTCTTGGAGGTAGAGCGCAGGCGATCAGGCTTCCATGCGAAAGCGGGGCCTCGGTGCTAGCTTCATGAAACAAGTGGGGGAGTCGGGGGCTGCCTTGTGCAGCAGCCGGCGGCTCCCTCGGCGTTAGGTTTGGGACTCCCTTGCAGTGCTCCAACGCACGCACGCAACAAAATGCCTCCACCCTCGGGAGCGGCTGTTTTAGCTGGGGCACGCGTCCTCTACCGAGGTTTCCCTTCGAGTGGGGTGGCTGTCCTTCAGCCTGCACGCACCCCCCGGGGCAACGGTACCAGCCCCAGAGGCCTGGTGTGAGGGGAGAGCTCCCTGCTCTCCGGCCTGTCTCCCCCGCACCCCCCCACCCCCCCACCCCCCCACCCCCGGCCTTACGGAATGGAGCCCGGCCCCGGGCCCCCTCACCCACAGGACCCCCTCAACTGCTTCCTCCCACACAGAGGTCGACGGTAGCTAAAGCACGGTGTCTCTGCAGTGTTGCTGCTTGGAGTTAGAACGCTTGCGGTTAGACTTCCATGCAAAAGCGGGGCCGCAGTGCTCGCTTCCTGCAACAAGCGGGGAGTCGCGTGCTGCCTTCTGCCGGGGCCTGCGTCTCACACGGAACGCGGTTTGGGCCTCCCTTGCCGGGCGCTCACGCGTGCACCCAGCACAACGCTTCCAGCCTCCGGCCTGGCTCTTGTAGCCGAAGCGGGAATTCTCTACAGGGTGGTTCCTTTGAGTTAGGGGGGTTGGCTTGAGGCCTGCGGGCGCGCCCGGGGCCAGGGGAGTAGCCTCAGAAAGGAGAGGTGAGTGGAGAGCTGCCTTGCGCACCGGCCCCTTTCTCGCTCCATTTCACGCAGGGGACCCTGTCCCCCGTCTCTCCAACACGAGCACTGTAAAATGCCTCTGGCTTCAGGAACGGCCCTGTCAACTAGAGCGCAGTCCTTCTATAGCATTCACCCTTGCTCTTAGCAGCCTGGGAACTAGGCATCCAGGCACACAGGGTGCAGCAGGGCTCAGCTCCTAAAACAAGGCGTGAGTCGACAGCAGCCTTCCTGACAGGCCTGCTTCTCAGTCCGAGTCACGTTTAGGTTCCATTTCTCATGCTTTCACAAAAGCACCCCATAGGTGACGTCCCGGCTCAGGAAGGGCCGTCTGTGCTGAGGCCCGCGTTCTCTCCAGGTTCGTTCCTCGGCGTTGGCTGGATGGCACTTAGCACTCCACGCACACACGGGAGAGCCGATCGAGTTTCCCCGAAACAAGAGTGGAGGCGACAGGGTGCCCTCTGCCCATGCTGATTTCTCCCCCGGAACCCAGCTGGGACTCCCTCCCCAGGCTTGCACTCCAGCAGAGGGGAAAATGGCCGCCACCCTGTGGCGAGGCGAAGGAGCTGAAGCGGGGCTTCTTTAGCGGCTTCTCCCTGCCAAACCAGTGTGGAGCACTTAGCATTCCTGTGCACACCTGGAGCGGTAGTGTTAGCTCCAGGTGACAGCAGCTGAGTGGAGAGGTGCCTTCCCGGCCCGGGCTGCTTCTCCCTCGGTGGCGGCACGGGAGGAGCCCGTTCCCCAGGCGCTCACCCACGGTAGCCGGGAAACTGCTCCCTCCCCCTCAGAGCGGTGGATGGTAGCGAAAGCACGGTTTCCGTACACTGTTGTTTCTTGGAGGTAGAGCGCAGGCGATCAGGCTTCCATGCGAAAGCGGGGCCTCGGTGCTAGCTTCATGAAACAAGTGGGGGAGTCGGGGGCTGCCTTGTGCAGCAGCCGGCGGCTCCCTCGGCGTTAGGTTTGGGACTCCCTTGCAGTGCTCCAACGCACGCACGCAACAAAATGCCTCCACCCTCGGGAGCGGCTGTTTTAGCTGGGGCACGCGTCCTCTACCGAGGTTTCCCTTCGAGTGGGGTGGCTGTCCTTCAGCCTGCACGCACCCCCCGGGGCAACGGTACCAGCCCCAGAGGCCTGGTGTGAGGGGAGAGCTCCCTGCTCTCCGGCCTGTCTCCCCCGCACCCCCCCACCCCCCCACCCCCCCCACCCCCGGCCTTACGGAATGGAGCCCGGCCCCGGGCCCCCTCACCCACAGGACCCCCTCAACTGCTTCCTCCCACACAGAGGTCGACGGTAGCTAAAGCACGGTGTCTCTGCAGTGTTGCTGCTTGGAGTTAGAACGCTTGCGGTTAGACTTCCATGCAAAAGCGGGGCCGCAGTGCTCGCTTCCTGCAACAAGCGGGGAGTCGCGTGCTGCCTTCTGCCGGGGCCTGCGTCTCACACGGAACGCGGTTTGGGCCTCCCTTGCCGGGCGCTCACGCGTGCACCCAGCACAACGCTTCCAGCCTCCGGCCTGGCTCTTGTAGCCGAAGCGGGAATTCTCTACAGGGTGGTTCCTTTGAGTTAGGGGGGTTGGCTTGAGGCCTGCGGGCGCGCCCGGGGCCAGGGGAGTAGCCTCAGAAAGGAGAGGTGAGTGGAGAGCTGCCTTGCGCACCGGCCCCTTTCTCGCTCCATTTCACGCAGGGGACCCTGTCCCCCGTCTCTCCAACACGAGCACTGTAAAATGCCTCTGGCTTCAGGAACGGCCCTGTCAACTAGAGCGCAGTCCTTCTATAGCATTCACCCTTGCTCTTAGCAGCCTGGGAACTAGGCATCCAGGCACACAGGGTGCAGCAGGGCTCAGCTCCTAAAACAAGGCGTGAGTCGACAGCAGCCTTCCTGACAGGCCTGCTTCTCAGTCCGAGTCACGTTTAGGTTCCATTTCTCATGCTTTCACAAAAGCACCCCATAGGTGACGTCCCGGCTCAGGAAGGGCCGTCTGTGCTGAGGCCCGCGTTCTCTCCAGGTTCGTTCCTCGGCGTTGGCTGGATGGCACTTAGCACTCCACGCACACACGGGAGAGCCGATCGAGTTTCCCGAAACAAGAGTGGAGGCGACAGGGTGCCCTCTGCCCATGCTGATTTCTCCCCCGGAACCCAGCTGGGACTCCCTCCCCAGGCTTGCACTCCAGCAGAGGGGAAAATGGCCGCCACCCTGTGGCGAGGCGAAGGAGCTGAAGCGGGGCTTCTTTAGCGGCTTCTCCCTGCCAAACCAGTGTGGAGCACTTAGCATTCCTGTGCACACCTGGAGCGGTAGTGTTAGCTCCAGGTGACAGCAGCTGAGTGGAGAGGTGCCTTCCCGGCCCGGGCTGCTTCTCCCTCGGTGGCGGCACGGGAGGAGCCCGTTCCCCAGGCGCTCACCCACGGTAGCCGGGAAACTGCTCCCTCCCCCTCAGAGCGGTGGATGGTAGCGAAAGCACGGTTTCCGTACACTGTTGTTTCTTGGAGGTAGAGCGCAGGCGATCAGGCTTCCATGCGAAAGCGGGGCCTCGGTGCTAGCTTCATGAAACAAGTGGGGGAGTCGGGGGCTGCCTTGTGCAGCAGCCGGCGGCTCCCTCGGCGTTAGGTTTGGGACTCCCTTGCAGTGCTCCAACGCACGCACGCAACAAAATGCCTCCACCCTCGGGAGCGGCTGTTTTAGCTGGGGCACGCGTCCTCTACCGAGGTTTCCCTTCGAGTGGGGTGGCTGTCCTTCAGCCTGCACGCACCCCCCGGGGCAACGGTACCAGCCCCAGAGGCCTGGTGTGAGGGGAGAGCTCCCTGCTCTCCGGCCTGTCTCCCCCGCACCCCCCCACCCCCCCACCCCCCCACCCCCGGCCTTACGGAATGGAGCCCGGCCCCGGGCCCCCTCACCCACAGGACCCCCTCAACTGCTTCCTCCCACACAGAGGTCGACGGTAGCTAAAGCACGGTGTCTCTGCAGTGTTGCTGCTTGGAGTTAGAACGCTTGCGGTTAGACTTCCATGCAAAAGCGGGGCCGCAGTGCTCGCTTCCTGCAACAAGCGGGGAGTCGCGTGCTGCCTTCTGCCGGGGCCTGCGTCTCACACGGAACGCGGTTTGGGCCTCCCTTGCCGGGCGCTCACGCGTGCACCCAGCACAACGCTTCCAGCCTCCGGCCTGGCTCTTGTAGCCGAAGCGGGAATTCTCTACAGGGTGGTTCCTTTGAGTTAGGGGGGTTGGCTTGAGGCCTGCGGGCGCGCCCGGGGCCAGGGGAGTAGCCTCAGAAAGGAGAGGTGAGTGGAGAGCTGCCTTGCGCACCGGCCCCTTTCTCGCTCCATTTCACGCAGGGGACCCTGTCCCCCGTCTCTCCAACACGAGCACTGTAAAATGCCTCTGGCTTCAGGAACGGCCCTGTCAACTAGAGCGCAGTCCTTCTATAGCATTCACCCTTGCTCTTAGCAGCCTGGGAACTAGGCATCCAGGCACACAGGGTGCAGCAGGGCTCAGCTCCTAAAACAAGGCGTGAGTCGACAGCAGCCTTCCTGACAGGCCTGCTTCTCAGTCCGAGTCACGTTTAGGTTCCATTTCTCATGCTTTCACAAAAGCACCCCATAGGTGACGTCCCGGCTCAGGAAGGGCCGTCTGTGCTGAGGCCCGCGTTCTCTCCAGGTTCGTTCCTCGGCGTTGGCTGGATGGCACTTAGCACTCCACGCACACACGGGAGAGCCGATCGAGTTTCCCGAAACAAGAGTGGAGGCGACAGGGTGCCCTCTGCCCATGCTGATTTCTCCCCCGGAACCCAGCTGGGACTCCCTCCCCAGGCTTGCACTCCAGCAGAGGGGAAAATGGCCGCCACCCTGTGGCGAGGCGAAGGAGCTGAAGCGGGGCTTCTTTAGCGGCTTCTCCCTGCCAAACCAGTGTGGAGCACTTAGCATTCCTGTGCACACCTGGAGCGGTAGTGTTAGCTCCAGGTGACAGCAGCTGAGTGGAGAGGTGCCTTCCCGGCCCGGGCTGCTTCTCCCTCGGTGGCGGCACGGGAGGAGCCCGTTCCCCAGGCGCTCACCCACGGTAGCCGGGAAACTGCTCCCTCCCCCTCAGAGCGGTGGATGGTAGCGAAAGCACGGTTTCCGTACACTGTTGTTTCTTGGAGGTAGAGCGCAGGCGATCAGGCTTCCATGCGAAAGCGGGGCCTCGGTGCTAGCTTCATGAAACAAGTGGGGGAGTCGGGGGCTGCCTTGTGCAGCAGCCGGCGGCTCCCTCGGCGTTAGGTTTGGGACTCCCTTGCAGTGCTCCAACGCACGCACCCAACAAAATGCCTCCACCCTCGGGAGCGGCTGTTTTAGCTGGGGCACGCGTCCTCTACCGAGGTTTCCCTTCGAGTGGGGTGGCTGTCCTTCAGCCTGCACGCACCCCCCGGGGCAACGGTACCAGCCCCAGAGGCCTGGTGTGAGGGGAGAGCTCCCTGCTCTCCGGCCTGTCTCCCCCGCACCCCCCCACCCCCCCACCCCCCCACCCCCGGCCTTACGGAATGGAGCCCGGCCCCGGGCCCCCTCACCCACAGGACCCCCTCAACTGCTTCCTCCCACACAGAGGTCGACGGTAGCTAAAGCACGGTGTCTCTGCAGTGTTGCTGCTTGGAGTTAGAACGCTTGCGGTTAGACTTCCATGCAAAAGCGGGGCCGCAGTGCTCGCTTCCTGCAACAAGCGGGGAGTCGCGTGCTGCCTTCTGCCGGGGCCTGCGTCTCACACGGAACGCGGTTTGGGCCTCCCTTGCCGGGCGCTCACGCGTGCACCCAGCACAACGCTTCCAGCCTCCGGCCTGGCTCTTGTAGCCGAAGCGGGAATTCTCTACAGGGTGGTTCCTTTGAGTTAGGGGGGTTGGCTTGAGGCCTGCGGGCGCGCCCGGGGCCAGGGGAGTAGCCTCAGAAAGGAGAGGTGAGTGGAGAGCTGCCTTGCGCACCGGCCCCTTTCTCGCTCCATTTCACGCAGGGGACCCTGTCCCCCGTCTCTCCAACACGAGCACTGTAAAATGCCTCTGGCTTCAGGAACGGCCCTGTCAACTAGAGCGCAGTCCTTCTATAGCATTCACCCTTGCTCTTAGCAGCCTGGGAACTAGGCATCCAGGCACACAGGGTGCAGCAGGGCTCAGCTCCTAAAACAAGGCGTGAGTCGACAGCAGCCTTCCTGACAGGCCTGCTTCTCAGTCCGAGTCACGTTTAGGTTCCATTTCTCATGCTTTCACAAAAGCACCCCATAGGTGACGTCCCGGCTCAGGAAGGGCCGTCTGTGCTGAGGCCCGCGTTCTCTCCAGGTTCGTTCCTCGGCGTTGGCTGGATGGCACTTAGCACTCCACGCACACACGGGAGAGCCGATCGAGTTTCCCGAAACAAGAGTGGAGGCGACAGGGTGCCCTCTGCCCATGCTGATTTCTCCCCCGGAACCCAGCTGGGACTCCCTCCCCAGGCTTGCACTCCAGCAGAGGGGAAAATGGCCGCCACCCTGTGGCGAGGCGAAGGAGCTGAAGCGGGGCTTCTTTAGCGGCTTCTCCCTGCCAAACCAGTGTGGAGCACTTAGCATTCCTGTGCACACCTGGAGCGGTAGTGTTAGCTCCAGGTGACAGCAGCTGAGTGGAGAGGTGCCTTCCCGGCCCGGGCTGCTTCTCCCTCGGTGGCGGCACGGGAGGAGCCCGTTCCCCAGGCGCTCACCCACGGTAGCCGGGAAACTGCTCCCTCCCCCTCAGAGCGGTGGATGGTAGCGAAAGCACGGTTTCCGTACACTGTTGTTTCTTGGAGGTAGAGCGCAGGCGATCAGGCTTCCATGCGAAAGCGGGGCCTCGGTGCTAGCTTCATGAAACAAGTGGGGGAGTCGGGGGCTGCCTTGTGCAGCAGCCGGCGGCTCCCTCGGCGTTAGGTTTGGGACTCCCTTGCAGTGCTCCAACGCACGCACCCAACAAAATGCCTCCACCCTCGGGAGCGGCTGTTTTAGCTGGGGCACGCGTCCTCTACCGAGGTTTCCCTTCGAGTGGGGTGGCTGTCCTTCAGCCTGCACGCACCCCCCGGGGCAACGGTACCAGCCCCAGAGGCCTGGTGTGAGGGGAGAGCTCCCTGCTCTCCGGCCTGTCTCCCCCGCACCCCCCCACCCCCCCCACCCCCCCACCCCCGGCCTTACGGAATGGAGCCCGGCCCCGGGCCCCCTCACCCACAGGACCCCCTCAACTGCTTCCTCCCACACAGAGGTCGACGGTAGCTAAAGCACGGTGTCTCTGCAGTGTTGCTGCTTGGAGTTAGAACGCTTGCGGTTAGACTTCCATGCAAAAGCGGGGCCGCAGTGCTCGCTTCCTGCAACAAGCGGGGAGTCGCGTGCTGCCTTCTGCCGGGGCCTGCGTCTCACACGGAACGCGGTTTGGGCCTCCCTTGCCGGGCGCTCACGCGTGCACCCAGCACAACGCTTCCAGCCTCCGGCCTGGCTCTTGTAGCCGAAGCGGGAATTCTCTACAGGGTGGTTCCTTTGAGTTAGGGGGGTTGGCTTGAGGCCTGCGGGCGCGCCCGGGGCCAGGGGAGTAGCCTCAGAAAGGAGAGGTGAGTGGAGAGCTGCCTTGCGCACCGGCCCCTTTCTCGCTCCATTTCACGCAGGGGACCCTGTCCCCCGTCTCTCCAACACGAGCACTGTAAAATGCCTCTGGCTTCAGGAACGGCCCTGTCAACTAGAGCGCAGTCCTTCTATAGCATTCACCCTTGCTCTTAGCAGCCTGGGAACTAGGCATCCAGGCACACAGGGTGCAGCAGGGCTCAGCTCCTAAAACAAGGCGTGAGTCGACAGCAGCCTTCCTGACAGGCCTGCTTCTCAGTCCGAGTCACGTTTAGGTTCCATTTCTCATGCTTTCACAAAAGCACCCCATAGGTGACGTCCCGGCTCAGGAAGGGCCGTCTGTGCTGAGGCCCGCGTTCTCTCCAGGTTCGTTCCTCGGCGTTGGCTGGATGGCACTTAGCACTCCACGCACACACGGGAGAGCCGATCGAGTTTCCCGAAACAAGAGTGGAGGCGACAGGGTGCCCTCTGCCCATGCTGATTTCTCCCCCGGAACCCAGCTGGGACTCCCTCCCCAGGCTTGCACTCCAGCAGAGGGGAAAATGGCCGCCACCCTGTGGCGAGGCGAAGGAGCTGAAGCGGGGCTTCTTTAGCGGCTTCTCCCTGCCAAACCAGTGTGGAGCACTTAGCATTCCTGTGCACACCTGGAGCGGTAGTGTTAGCTCCAGGTGACAGCAGCTGAGTGGAGAGGTGCCTTCCCGGCCCGGGCTGCTTCTCCCTCGGTGGCGGCACGGGAGGAGCCCGTTCCCCAGGCGCTCACCCACGGTAGCCGGGAAACTGCTCCCTCCCCCTCAGAGCGGTGGATGGTAGCGAAAGCACGGTTTCCGTACACTGTTGTTTCTTGGAGGTAGAGCGCAGGCGATCAGGCTTCCATGCGAAAGCGGGGCCTCGGTGCTAGCTTCATGAAACAAGTGGGGGAGTCGGGGGCTGCCTTGTGCAGCAGCCGGCGGCTCCCTCGGCGTTAGGTTTGGGACTCCCTTGCAGTGCTCCAACGCACGCACGCAACAAAATGCCTCCACCCTCGGGAGCGGCTGTTTTAGCTGGGGCACGCGTCCTCTACCGAGGTTTCCCTTCGAGTGGGGTGGCTGTCCTTCAGCCTGCACGCACCCCCCGGGGCAACGGTACCAGCCCCAGAGGCCTGGTGTGAGGGGAGAGCTCCCTGCTCTCCGGCCTGTCTCCCCCGCACCCCCCCACCCCCCCCACCCCCCCACCCCCGGCCTTACGGAATGGAGCCCGGCCCCGGGCCCCCTCACCCACAGGACCCCCTCAACTGCTTCCTCCCACACAGAGGTCGACGGTAGCTAAAGCACGGTGTCTCTGCAGTGTTGCTGCTTGGAGTTAGAACGCTTGCGGTTAGACTTCCATGCAAAAGCGGGGCCGCAGTGCTCGCTTCCTGCAACAAGCGGGGAGTCGCGTGCTGCCTTCTGCCGGGGCCTGCGTCTCACACGGAACGCGGTTTGGGCCTCCCTTGCCGGGCGCTCACGCGTGCACCCAGCACAACGCTTCCAGCCTCCGGCCTGGCTCTTGTAGCCGAAGCGGGAATTCTCTACAGGGTGGTTCCTTTGAGTTAGGGGGGTTGGCTTGAGGCCTGCGGGCGCGCCCGGGGCCAGGGGAGTAGCCTCAGAAAGGAGAGGTGAGTGGAGAGCTGCCTTGCGCACCGGCCCCTTTCTCGCTCCATTTCACGCAGGGGACCCTGTCCCCCGTCTCTCCAACACGAGCACTGTAAAATGCCTCTGGCTTCAGGAACGGCCCTGTCAACTAGAGCGCAGTCCTTCTATAGCATTCACCCTTGCTCTTAGCAGCCTGGGAACTAGGCATCCAGGCACACAGGGTGCAGCAGGGCTCAGCTCCTAAAACAAGGCGTGAGTCGACAGCAGCCTTCCTGACAGGCCTGCTTCTCAGTCCGAGTCACGTTTAGGTTCCATTTCTCATGCTTTCACAAAAGCACCCCATAGGTGACGTCCCGGCTCAGGAAGGGCCGTCTGTGCTGAGGCCCGCGTTCTCTCCAGGTTCGTTCCTCGGCGTTGGCTGGATGGCACTTAGCACTCCACGCACACACGGGAGAGCCGATCGAGTTTCCCGAAACAAGAGTGGAGGCGACAGGGTGCCCTCTGCCCATGCTGATTTCTCCCCCGGAACCCAGCTGGGACTCCCTCCCCAGGCTTGCACTCCAGCAGAGGGGAAAATGGCCGCCACCCTGTGGCGAGGCGAAGGAGCTGAAGCGGGGCTTCTTTAGCGGCTTCTCCCTGCCAAACCAGTGTGGAGCACTTAGCATTCCTGTGCACACCTGGAGCGGTAGTGTTAGCTCCAGGTGACAGCAGCTGAGTGGAGAGGTGCCTTCCCGGCCCGGGCTGCTTCTCCCTCGGTGGCGGCACGGGAGGAGCCCGTTCCCCAGGCGCTCACCCACGGTAGCCGGGAAACTGCTCCCTCCCCCTCAGAGCGGTGGATGGTAGCGAAAGCACGGTTTCCGTACACTGTTGTTTCTTGGAGGTAGAGCGCAGGCGATCAGGCTTCCATGCGAAAGCGGGGCCTCGGTGCTAGCTTCATGAAACAAGTGGGGGAGTCGGGGGCTGCCTTGTGCAGCAGCCGGCGGCTCCCTCGGCGTTAGGTTTGGGACTCCCTTGCAGTGCTCCAACGCACGCACGCAACAAAATGCCTCCACCCTCGGGAGCGGCTGTTTTAGCTGGGGCACGCGTCCTCTACCGAGGTTTCCCTTCGAGTGGGGTGGCTGTCCTTCAGCCTGCACGCACCCCCCGGGGCAACGGTACCAGCCCCAGAGGCCTGGTGTGAGGGGAGAGCTCCCTGCTCTCCGGCCTGTCTCCCCCGCACCCCCCCACCCCCCCACCCCCCCACCCCCGGCCTTACGGAATGGAGCCCGGCCCCGGGCCCCCTCACCCACAGGACCCCCTCAACTGCTTCCTCCCACACAGAGGTCGACGGTAGCTAAAGCACGGTGTCTCTGCAGTGTTGCTGCTTGGAGTTAGAACGCTTGCGGTTAGACTTCCATGCAAAAGCGGGGCCGCAGTGCTCGCTTCCTGCAACAAGCGGGGAGTCGCGTGCTGCCTTCTGCCGGGGCCTGCGTCTCACACGGAACGCGGTTTGGGCCTCCCTTGCCGGGCGCTCACGCGTGCACCCAGCACAACGCTTCCAGCCTCCGGCCTGGCTCTTGTAGCCGAAGCGGGAATTCTCTACAGGGTGGTTCCTTTGAGTTAGGGGGGTTGGCTTGAGGCCTGCGGGCGCGCCCGGGGCCAGGGGAGTAGCCTCAGAAAGGAGAGGTGAGTGGAGAGCTGCCTTGCGCACCGGCCCCTTTCTCGCTCCATTTCACGCAGGGGACCCTGTCCCCCGTCTCTCCAACACGAGCACTGTAAAATGCCTCTGGCTTCAGGAACGGCCCTGTCAACTAGAGCGCAGTCCTTCTATAGCATTCACCCTTGCTCTTAGCAGCCTGGGAACTAGGCATCCAGGCACACAGGGTGCAGCAGGGCTCAGCTCCTAAAACAAGGCGTGAGTCGACAGCAGCCTTCCTGACAGGCCTGCTTCTCAGTCCGAGTCACGTTTAGGTTCCATTTCTCATGCTTTCACAAAAGCACCCCATAGGTGACGTCCCGGCTCAGGAAGGGCCGTCTGTGCTGAGGCCCGCGTTCTCTCCAGGTTCGTTCCTCGGCGTTGGCTGGATGGCACTTAGCACTCCACGCACACACGGGAGAGCCGATCGAGTTTCCCGAAACAAGAGTGGAGGCGACAGGGTGCCCTCTGCCCATGCTGATTTCTCCCCCGGAACCCAGCTGGGACTCCCTCCCCAGGCTTGCACTCCAGCAGAGGGGAAAATGGCCGCCACCCTGTGGCGAGGCGAAGGAGCTGAAGCGGGGCTTCTTTAGCGGCTTCTCCCTGCCAAACCAGTGTGGAGCACTTAGCATTCCTGTGCACACCTGGAGCGGTAGTGTTAGCTCCAGGTGACAGCAGCTGAGTGGAGAGGTGCCTTCCCGGCCCGGGCTGCTTCTCCCTCGGTGGCGGCACGGGAGGAGCCCGTTCCCCAGGCGCTCACCCACGGTAGCCGGGAAACTGCTCCCTCCCCCTCAGAGCGGTGGATGGTAGCGAAAGCACGGTTTCCGTACACTGTTGTTTCTTGGAGGTAGAGCGCAGGCGATCAGGCTTCCATGCGAAAGCGGGGCCTCGGTGCTAGCTTCATGAAACAAGTGGGGGAGTCGGGGGCTGCCTTGTGCAGCAGCCGGCGGCTCCCTCGGCGTTAGGTTTGGGACTCCCTTGCAGTGCTCCAACGCACGCACCCAACAAAATGCCTCCACCCTCGGGAGCGGCTGTTTTAGCTGGGGCACGCGTCCTCTACCGAGGTTTCCCTTCGAGTGGGGTGGCTGTCCTTCAGCCTGCACGCACCCCCCGGGGCAACGGTACCAGCCCCAGAGGCCTGGTGTGAGGGGAGAGCTCCCTGCTCTCCGGCCTGTCTCCCCCGCACCCCCCCACCCCCCCACCCCCCCACCCCCGGCCTTACGGAATGGAGCCCGGCCCCGGGCCCCCTCACCCACAGGACCCCCTCAACTGCTTCCTCCCACACAGAGGTCGACGGTAGCTAAAGCACGGTGTCTCTGCAGTGTTGCTGCTTGGAGTTAGAACGCTTGCGGTTAGACTTCCATGCAAAAGCGGGGCCGCAGTGCTCGCTTCCTGCAACAAGCGGGGAGTCGCGTGCTGCCTTCTGCCGGGGCCTGCGTCTCACACGGAACGCGGTTTGGGCCTCCCTTGCCGGGCGCTCACGCGTGCACCCAGCACAACGCTTCCAGCCTCCGGCCTGGCTCTTGTAGCCGAAGCGGGAATTCTCTACAGGGTGGTTCCTTTGAGTTAGGGGGGTTGGCTTGAGGCCTGCGGGCGCGCCCGGGGCCAGGGGAGTAGCCTCAGAAAGGAGAGGTGAGTGGAGAGCTGCCTTGCGCACCGGCCCCTTTCTCGCTCCATTTCACGCAGGGGACCCTGTCCCCCGTCTCTCCAACACGAGCACTGTAAAATGCCTCTGGCTTCAGGAACGGCCCTGTCAACTAGAGCGCAGTCCTTCTATAGCATTCACCCTTGCTCTTAGCAGCCTGGGAACTAGGCATCCAGGCACACAGGGTGCAGCAGGGCTCAGCTCCTAAAACAAGGCGTGAGTCGACAGCAGCCTTCCTGACAGGCCTGCTTCTCAGTCCGAGTCACGTTTAGGTTCCATTTCTCATGCTTTCACAAAAGCACCCCATAGGTGACGTCCCGGCTCAGGAAGGGCCGTCTGTGCTGAGGCCCGCGTTCTCTCCAGGTTCGTTCCTCGGCGTTGGCTGGATGGCACTTAGCACTCCACGCACACACGGGAGAGCCGATCGAGTTTCCCGAAACAAGAGTGGAGGCGACAGGGTGCCCTCTGCCCATGCTGATTTCTCCCCCGGAACCCAGCTGGGACTCCCTCCCCAGGCTTGCACTCCAGCAGAGGGGAAAATGGCCGCCACCCTGTGGCGAGGCGAAGGAGCTGAAGCGGGGCTTCTTTAGCGGCTTCTCCCTGCCAAACCAGTGTGGAGCACTTAGCATTCCTGTGCACACCTGGAGCGGTAGTGTTAGCTCCAGGTGACAGCAGCTGAGTGGAGAGGTGCCTTCCCGGCCCGGGCTGCTTCTCCCTCGGTGGCGGCACGGGAGGAGCCCGTTCCCCAGGCGCTCACCCACGGTAGCCGGGAAACTGCTCCCTCCCCCTCAGAGCGGTGGATGGTAGCGAAAGCACGGTTTCCGTACACTGTTGTTTCTTGGAGGTAGAGCGCAGGCGATCAGGCTTCCATGCGAAAGCGGGGCCTCGGTGCTAGCTTCATGAAACAAGTGGGGGAGTCGGGGGCTGCCTTGTGCAGCAGCCGGCGGCTCCCTCGGCGTTAGGTTTGGGACTCCCTTGCAGTGCTCCAACGCACGCACCCAACAAAATGCCTCCACCCTCGGGAGCGGCTGTTTTAGCTGGGGCACGCGTCCTCTACCGAGGTTTCCCTTCGAGTGGGGTGGCTGTCCTTCAGCCTGCACGCACCCCCCGGGGCAACGGTACCAGCCCCAGAGGCCTGGTGTGAGGGGAGAGCTCCCTGCTCTCCGGCCTGTCTCCCCCGCACCCCCCCACCCCCCCACCCCCCCACCCCCGGCCTTACGGAATGGAGCCCGGCCCCGGGCCCCCTCACCCACAGGACCCCCTCAACTGCTTCCTCCCACACAGAGGTCGACGGTAGCTAAAGCACGGTGTCTCTGCAGTGTTGCTGCTTGGAGTTAGAACGCTTGCGGTTAGACTTCCATGCAAAAGCGGGGCCGCAGTGCTCGCTTCCTGCAACAAGCGGGGAGTCGCGTGCTGCCTTCTGCCGGGGCCTGCGTCTCACACGGAACGCGGTTTGGGCCTCCCTTGCCGGGCGCTCACGCGTGCACCCAGCACAACGCTTCCAGCCTCCGGCCTGGCTCTTGTAGCCGAAGCGGGAATTCTCTACAGGGTGGTTCCTTTGAGTTAGGGGGGTTGGCTTGAGGCCTGCGGGCGCGCCCGGGGCCAGGGGAGTAGCCTCAGAAAGGAGAGGTGAGTGGAGAGCTGCCTTGCGCACCGGCCCCTTTCTCGCTCCATTTCACGCAGGGGACCCTGTCCCCCGTCTCTCCAACACGAGCACTGTAAAATGCCTCTGGCTTCAGGAACGGCCCTGTCAACTAGAGCGCAGTCCTTCTATAGCATTCACCCTTGCTCTTAGCAGCCTGGGAACTAGGCATCCAGGCACACAGGGTGCAGCAGGGCTCAGCTCCTAAAACAAGGCGTGAGTCGACAGCAGCCTTCCTGACAGGCCTGCTTCTCAGTCCGAGTCACGTTTAGGTTCCATTTCTCATGCTTTCACAAAAGCACCCCATAGGTGACGTCCCGGCTCAGGAAGGGCCGTCTGTGCTGAGGCCCGCGTTCTCTCCAGGTTCGTTCCTCGGCGTTGGCTGGATGGCACTTAGCACTCCACGCACACACGGGAGAGCCGATCGAGTTTCCCGAAACAAGAGTGGAGGCGACAGGGTGCCCTCTGCCCATGCTGATTTCTCCCCCGGAACCCAGCTGGGACTCCCTCCCCAGGCTTGCACTCCAGCAGAGGGGAAAATGGCCGCCACCCTGTGGCGAGGCGAAGGAGCTGAAGCGGGGCTTCTTTAGCGGCTTCTCCCTGCCAAACCAGTGTGGAGCACTTAGCATTCCTGTGCACACCTGGAGCGGTAGTGTTAGCTCCAGGTGACAGCAGCTGAGTGGAGAGGTGCCTTCCCGGCCCGGGCTGCTTCTCCCTCGGTGGCGGCACGGGAGGAGCCCGTTCCCCAGGCGCTCACCCACGGTAGCCGGGAAACTGCTCCCTCCCCCTCAGAGCGGTGGATGGTAGCGAAAGCACGGTTTCCGTACACTGTTGTTTCTTGGAGGTAGAGCGCAGGCGATCAGGCTTCCATGCGAAAGCGGGGCCTCGGTGCTAGCTTCATGAAACAAGTGGGGGAGTCGGGGGCTGCCTTGTGCAGCAGCCGGCGGCTCCCTCGGCGTTAGGTTTGGGACTCCCTTGCAGTGCTCCAACGCACGCACGCAACAAAATGCCTCCACCCTCGGGAGCGGCTGTTTTAGCTGGGGCACGCGTCCTCTACCGAGGTTTCCCTTCGAGTGGGGTGGCTGTCCTTCAGCCTGCACGCACCCCCCGGGGCAACGGTACCAGCCCCAGAGGCCTGGTGTGAGGGGAGAGCTCCCTGCTCTCCGGCCTGTCTCCCCCGCACCCCCCCACCCCCCCACCCCCCCACCCCCGGCCTTACGGAATGGAGCCCGGCCCCGGGCCCCCTCACCCACAGGACCCCCTCAACTGCTTCCTCCCACACAGAGGTCGACGGTAGCTAAAGCACGGTGTCTCTGCAGTGTTGCTGCTTGGAGTTAGAACGCTTGCGGTTAGACTTCCATGCAAAAGCGGGGCCGCAGTGCTCGCTTCCTGCAACAAGCGGGGAGTCGCGTGCTGCCTTCTGCCGGGGCCTGCGTCTCACACGGAACGCGGTTTGGGCCTCCCTTGCCGGGCGCTCACGCGTGCACCCAGCACAACGCTTCCAGCCTCCGGCCTGGCTCTTGTAGCCGAAGCGGGAATTCTCTACAGGGTGGTTCCTTTGAGTTAGGGGGGTTGGCTTGAGGCCTGCGGGCGCGCCCGGGGCCAGGGGAGTAGCCTCAGAAAGGAGAGGTGAGTGGAGAGCTGCCTTGCGCACCGGCCCCTTTCTCGCTCCATTTCACGCAGGGGACCCTGTCCCCCGTCTCTCCAACACGAGCACTGTAAAATGCCTCTGGCTTCAGGAACGGCCCTGTCAACTAGAGCGCAGTCCTTCTATAGCATTCACCCTTGCTCTTAGCAGCCTGGGAACTAGGCATCCAGGCACACAGGGTGCAGCAGGGCTCAGCTCCTAAAACAAGGCGTGAGTCGACAGCAGCCTTCCTGACAGGCCTGCTTCTCAGTCCGAGTCACGTTTAGGTTCCATTTCTCATGCTTTCACAAAAGCACCCCATAGGTGACGTCCCGGCTCAGGAAGGGCCGTCTGTGCTGAGGCCCGCGTTCTCTCCAGGTTCGTTCCTCGGCGTTGGCTGGATGGCACTTAGCACTCCACGCACACACGGGAGAGCCGATCGAGTTTCCCGAAACAAGAGTGGAGGCGACAGGGTGCCCTCTGCCCATGCTGATTTCTCCCCCGGAACCCAGCTGGGACTCCCTCCCCAGGCTTGCACTCCAGCAGAGGGGAAAATGGCCGCCACCCTGTGGCGAGGCGAAGGAGCTGAAGCGGGGCTTCTTTAGCGGCTTCTCCCTGCCAAACCAGTGTGGAGCACTTAGCATTCCTGTGCACACCTGGAGCGGTAGTGTTAGCTCCAGGTGACAGCAGCTGAGTGGAGAGGTGCCTTCCCGGCCCGGGCTGCTTCTCCCTCGGTGGCGGCACGGGAGGAGCCCGTTCCCCAGGCGCTCACCCACGGTAGCCGGGAAACTGCTCCCTCCCCCTCAGAGCGGTGGATGGTAGCGAAAGCACGGTTTCCGTACACTGTTGTTTCTTGGAGGTAGAGCGCAGGCGATCAGGCTTCCATGCGAAAGCGGGGCCTCGGTGCTAGCTTCATGAAACAAGTGGGGGAGTCGGGGGCTGCCTTGTGCAGCAGCCGGCGGCTCCCTCGGCGTTAGGTTTGGGACTCCCTTGCAGTGCTCCAACGCACGCACGCAACAAAATGCCTCCACCCTCGGGAGCGGCTGTTTTAGCTGGGGCACGCGTCCTCTACCGAGGTTTCCCTTCGAGTGGGGTGGCTGTCCTTCAGCCTGCACGCACCCCCCGGGGCAACGGTACCAGCCCCAGAGGCCTGGTGTGAGGGGAGAGCTCCCTGCTCTCCGGCCTGTCTCCCCCGCACCCCCCCACCCCCCCACCCCCCCACCCCCGGCCTTACGGAATGGAGCCCGGCCCCGGGCCCCCTCACCCACAGGACCCCCTCAACTGCTTCCTCCCACACAGAGGTCGACGGTAGCTAAAGCACGGTGTCTCTGCAGTGTTGCTGCTTGGAGTTAGAACGCTTGCGGTTAGACTTCCATGCAAAAGCGGGGCCGCAGTGCTCGCTTCCTGCAACAAGCGGGGAGTCGCGTGCTGCCTTCTGCCGGGGCCTGCGTCTCACACGGAACGCGGTTTGGGCCTCCCTTGCCGGGCGCTCACGCGTGCACCCAGCACAACGCTTCCAGCCTCCGGCCTGGCTCTTGTAGCCGAAGCGGGAATTCTCTACAGGGTGGTTCCTTTGAGTTAGGGGGGTTGGCTTGAGGCCTGCGGGCGCGCCCGGGGCCAGGGGAGTAGCCTCAGAAAGGAGAGGTGAGTGGAGAGCTGCCTTGCGCACCGGCCCCTTTCTCGCTCCATTTCACGCAGGGGACCCTGTCCCCCGTCTCTCCAACACGAGCACTGTAAAATGCCTCTGGCTTCAGGAACGGCCCTGTCAACTAGAGCGCAGTCCTTCTATAGCATTCAGCCTTGCTCTTAGCAGCCTGGGAACTAGGCATCCAGGCACACAGGGTGCAGCAGGGCTCAGCTCCTAAAACAAGGCGTGAGTCGACAGCAGCCTTCCTGACAGGCCTGCTTCTCAGTCCGAGTCACGTTTAGGTTCCATTTCTCATGCTTTCACAAAAGCACCCCATAGGTGACGTCCCGGCTCAGGAAGGGCCGTCTGTGCTGAGGCCCGCGTTCTCTCCAGGTTCGTTCCTCGGCGTTGGCTGGATGGCACTTAGCACTCCACGCACACACGGGAGAGCCGATCGAGTTTCCCGAAACAAGAGTGGAGGCGACAGGGTGCCCTCTGCCCATGCTGATTTCTCCCCCGGAACCCAGCTGGGACTCCCTCCCCAGGCTTGCACTCCAGCAGAGGGGAAAATGGCCGCCACCCTGTGGCGAGGCGAAGGAGCTGAAGCGGGGCTTCTTTAGCGGCTTCTCCCTGCCAAACCAGTGTGGAGCACTTAGCATTCCTGTGCACACCTGGAGCGGTAGTGTTAGCTCCAGGTGACAGCAGCTGAGTGGAGAGGTGCCTTCCCGGCCCGGGCTGCTTCTCCCTCGGTGGCGGCACGGGAGGAGCCCGTTCCCCAGGCGCTCACCCACGGTAGCCGGGAAACTGCTCCCTCCCCCTCAGAGCGGTGGATGGTAGCGAAAGCACGGTTTCCGTACACTGTTGTTTCTTGGAGGTAGAGCGCAGGCGATCAGGCTTCCATGCGAAAGCGGGGCCTCGGTGCTAGCTTCATGAAACAAGTGGGGGAGTCGGGGGCTGCCTTGTGCAGCAGCCGGCGGCTCCCTCGGCGTTAGGTTTGGGACTCCCTTGCAGTGCTCCAACGCACGCACCCAACAAAATGCCTCCACCCTCGGGAGCGGCTGTTTTAGCTGGGGCACGCGTCCTCTACCGAGGTTTCCCTTCGAGTGGGGTGGCTGTCCTTCAGCCTGCACGCACCCCCCGGGGCAACGGTACCAGCCCCAGAGGCCTGGTGTGAGGGGAGAGCTCCCTGCTCTCCGGCCTGTCTCCCCCGCACCCCCCCACCCCCCCACCCCCCCACCCCCGGCCTTACGGAATGGAGCCCGGCCCCGGGCCCCCTCACCCACAGGACCCCCTCAACTGCTTCCTCCCACACAGAGGTCGACGGTAGCTAAAGCACGGTGTCTCTGCAGTGTTGCTGCTTGGAGTTAGAACGCTTGCGGTTAGACTTCCATGCAAAAGCGGGGCCGCAGTGCTCGCTTCCTGCAACAAGCGGGGAGTCGCGTGCTGCCTTCTGCCGGGGCCTGCGTCTCACACGGAACGCGGTTTGGGCCTCCCTTGCCGGGCGCTCACGCGTGCACCCAGCACAACGCTTCCAGCCTCCGGCCTGGCTCTTGTAGCCGAAGCGGGAATTCTCTACAGGGTGGTTCCTTTGAGTTAGGGGGGTTGGCTTGAGGCCTGCGGGCGCGCCCGGGGCCAGGGGAGTAGCCTCAGAAAGGAGAGGTGAGTGGAGAGCTGCCTTGCGCACCGGCCCCTTTCTCGCTCCATTTCACGCAGGGGACCCTGTCCCCCGTCTCTCCAACACGAGCACTGTAAAATGCCTCTGGCTTCAGGAACGGCCCTGTCAACTAGAGCGCAGTCCTTCTATAGCATTCACCCTTGCTCTTAGCAGCCTGGGAACTAGGCATCCAGGCACACAGGGTGCAGCAGGGCTCAGCTCCTAAAACAAGGCGTGAGTCGACAGCAGCCTTCCTGACAGGCCTGCTTCTCAGTCCGAGTCACGTTTAGGTTCCATTTCTCATGCTTTCACAAAAGCACCCCATAGGTGACGTCCCGGCTCAGGAAGGGCCGTCTGTGCTGAGGCCCGCGTTCTCTCCAGGTTCGTTCCTCGGCGTTGGCTGGATGGCACTTAGCACTCCACGCACACACGGGAGAGCCGATCGAGTTTCCCGAAACAAGAGTGGAGGCGACAGGGTGCCCTCTGCCCATGCTGATTTCTCCCCCGGAACCCAGCTGGGACTCCCTCCCCAGGCTTGCACTCCAGCAGAGGGGAAAATGGCCGCCACCCTGTGGCGAGGCGAAGGAGCTGAAGCGGGGCTTCTTTAGCGGCTTCTCCCTGCCAAACCAGTGTGGAGCACTTAGCATTCCTGTGCACACCTGGAGCGGTAGTGTTAGCTCCAGGTGACAGCAGCTGAGTGGAGAGGTGCCTTCCCGGCCCGGGCTGCTTCTCCCTCGGTGGCGGCACGGGAGGAGCCCGTTCCCCAGGCGCTCACCCACGGTAGCCGGGAAACTGCTCCCTCCCCCTCAGAGCGGTGGATGGTAGCGAAAGCACGGTTTCCGTACACTGTTGTTTCTTGGAGGTAGAGCGCAGGCGATCAGGCTTCCATGCGAAAGCGGGGCCTCGGTGCTAGCTTCATGAAACAAGTGGGGGAGTCGGGGGCTGCCTTGTGCAGCAGCCGGCGGCTCCCTCGGCGTTAGGTTTGGGACTCCCTTGCAGTGCTCCAACGCACGCACCCAACAAAATGCCTCCACCCTCGGGAGCGGCTGTTTTAGCTGGGGCACGCGTCCTCTACCGAGGTTTCCCTTCGAGTGGGGTGGCTGTCCTTCAGCCTGCACGCACCCCCCGGGGCAACGGTACCAGCCCCAGAGGCCTGGTGTGAGGGGAGAGCTCCCTGCTCTCCGGCCTGTCTCCCCCGCACCCCCCCACCCCCCCCACCCCCCCACCCCCGGCCTTACGGAATGGAGCCCGGCCCCGGGCCCCCTCACCCACAGGACCCCCTCAACTGCTTCCTCCCACACAGAGGTCGACGGTAGCTAAAGCACGGTGTCTCTGCAGTGTTGCTGCTTGGAGTTAGAACGCTTGCGGTTAGACTTCCATGCAAAAGCGGGGCCGCAGTGCTCGCTTCCTGCAACAAGCGGGGAGTCGCGTGCTGCCTTCTGCCGGGGCCTGCGTCTCACACGGAACGCGGTTTGGGCCTCCCTTGCCGGGCGCTCACGCGTGCACCCAGCACAACGCTTCCAGCCTCCGGCCTGGCTCTTGTAGCCGAAGCGGGAATTCTCTACAGGGTGGTTCCTTTGAGTTAGGGGGGTTGGCTTGAGGCCTGCGGGCGCGCCCGGGGCCAGGGGAGTAGCCTCAGAAAGGAGAGGTGAGTGGAGAGCTGCCTTGCGCACCGGCCCCTTTCTCGCTCCATTTCACGCAGGGGACCCTGTCCCCCGTCTCTCCAACACGAGCACTGTAAAATGCCTCTGGCTTCAGGAACGGCCCTGTCAACTAGAGCGCAGTCCTTCTATAGCATTCACCCTTGCTCTTAGCAGCCTGGGAACTAGGCATCCAGGCACACAGGGTGCAGCAGGGCTCAGCTCCTAAAACAAGGCGTGAGTCGACAGCAGCCTTCCTGACAGGCCTGCTTCTCAGTCCGAGTCACGTTTAGGTTCCATTTCTCATGCTTTCACAAAAGCACCCCATAGGTGACGTCCCGGCTCAGGAAGGGCCGTCTGTGCTGAGGCCCGCGTTCTCTCCAGGTTCGTTCCTCGGCGTTGGCTGGATGGCACTTAGCACTCCACGCACACACGGGAGAGCCGATCGAGTTTCCCGAAACAAGAGTGGAGGCGACAGGGTGCCCTCTGCCCATGCTGATTTCTCCCCCGGAACCCAGCTGGGACTCCCTCCCCAGGCTTGCACTCCAGCAGAGGGGAAAATGGCCGCCACCCTGTGGCGAGGCGAAGGAGCTGAAGCGGGGCTTCTTTAGCGGCTTCTCCCTGCCAAACCAGTGTGGAGCACTTAGCATTCCTGTGCACACCTGGAGCGGTAGTGTTAGCTCCAGGTGACAGCAGCTGAGTGGAGAGGTGCCTTCCCGGCCCGGGCTGCTTCTCCCTCGGTGGCGGCACGGGAGGAGCCCGTTCCCCAGGCGCTCACCCACGGTAGCCGGGAAACTGCTCCCTCCCCCTCAGAGCGGTGGATGGTAGCGAAAGCACGGTTTCCGTACACTGTTGTTTCTTGGAGGTAGAGCGCAGGCGATCAGGCTTCCATGCGAAAGCGGGGCCTCGGTGCTAGCTTCATGAAACAAGTGGGGGAGTCGGGGGCTGCCTTGTGCAGCAGCCGGCGGCTCCCTCGGCGTTAGGTTTGGGACTCCCTTGCAGTGCTCCAACGCACGCACGCAACAAAATGCCTCCACCCTCGGGAGCGGCTGTTTTAGCTGGGGCACGCGTCCTCTACCGAGGTTTCCCTTCGAGTGGGGTGGCTGTCCTTCAGCCTGCACGCACCCCCCGGGGCAACGGTACCAGCCCCAGAGGCCTGGTGTGAGGGGAGAGCTCCCTGCTCTCCGGCCTGTCTCCCCCGCACCCCCCCACCCCCCCCACCCCCCCACCCCCGGCCTTACGGAATGGAGCCCGGCCCCGGGCCCCCTCACCCACAGGACCCCCTCAACTGCTTCCTCCCACACAGAGGTCGACGGTAGCTAAAGCACGGTGTCTCTGCAGTGTTGCTGCTTGGAGTTAGAACGCTTGCGGTTAGACTTCCATGCAAAAGCGGGGCCGCAGTGCTCGCTTCCTGCAACAAGCGGGGAGTCGCGTGCTGCCTTCTGCCGGGGCCTGCGTCTCACACGGAACGCGGTTTGGGCCTCCCTTGCCGGGCGCTCACGCGTGCACCCAGCACAACGCTTCCAGCCTCCGGCCTGGCTCTTGTAGCCGAAGCGGGAATTCTCTACAGGGTGGTTCCTTTGAGTTAGGGGGGTTGGCTTGAGGCCTGCGGGCGCGCCCGGGGCCAGGGGAGTAGCCTCAGAAAGGAGAGGTGAGTGGAGAGCTGCCTTGCGCACCGGCCCCTTTCTCGCTCCATTTCACGCAGGGGACCCTGTCCCCCGTCTCTCCAACACGAGCACTGTAAAATGCCTCTGGCTTCAGGAACGGCCCTGTCAACTAGAGCGCAGTCCTTCTATAGCATTCACCCTTGCTCTTAGCAGCCTGGGAACTAGGCATCCAGGCACACAGGGTGCAGCAGGGCTCAGCTCCTAAAACAAGGCGTGAGTCGACAGCAGCCTTCCTGACAGGCCTGCTTCTCAGTCCGAGTCACGTTTAGGTTCCATTTCTCATGCTTTCACAAAAGCACCCCATAGGTGACGTCCCGGCTCAGGAAGGGCCGTCTGTGCTGAGGCCCGCGTTCTCTCCAGGTTCGTTCCTCGGCGTTGGCTGGATGGCACTTAGCACTCCACGCACACACGGGAGAGCCGATCGAGTTTCCCGAAACAAGAGTTGAGGCGACAGGGTGCCCTCTGCCCATGCTGATTTCTCCCCCGGAACCCAGCTGGGACTCCCTCCCCAGGCTTGCACTCCAGCAGAGGGGAAAATGGCCGCCACCCTGTGGCGAGGCGAAGGAGCTGAAGCGGGGCTTCTTTAGCGGCTTCTCCCTGCCAAACCAGTGTGGAGCACTTAGCATTCCTGTGCACACCTGGAGCGGTAGTGTTAGCTCCAGGTGACAGCAGCTGAGTGGAGAGGTGCCTTCCCGGCCCGGGCTGCTTCTCCCTCGGTGGCGGCACGGGAGGAGCCCGTTCCCCAGGCGCTCACCCACGGTAGCCGGGAAACTGCTCCCTCCCCCTCAGAGCCGTGGATGGTAGCGAAAGCACGGTTTCCGTACACTGTTGTTTCTTGGAGGTAGAGCGCAGGCGATCAGGCTTCCATGCGAAAGCGGGGCCTCGGTGCTAGCTTCATGAAACAAGTGGGGGAGTCGGGGGCTGCCTTGTGCAGCAGCCGGCGGCTCCCTCGGCGTTAGGTTTGGGACTCCCTTGCAGTGCTCCAACGCACGCACCCAACAAAATGCCTCCACCCTCGGGAGCGGCTGTTTTAGCTGGGGCACGCGTCCTCTACCGAGGTTTCCCTTCGAGTGGGGTGGCTGTCCTTCAGCCTGCACGCACCCCCCGGGGCAACGGTACCAGCCCCAGAGGCCTGGTGTGAGGGGAGAGCTCCCTGCTCTCCGGCCTGTCTCCCCCGCACCCCCCCACCCCCCCACCCCCCCACCCCCGGCCTTACGGAATGGAGCCCGGCCCCGGGCCCCCTCACCCACAGGACCCCCTCAACTGCTTCCTCCCACACAGAGGTCGACGGTAGCTAAAGCACGGTGTCTCTGCAGTGTTGCTGCTTGGAGTTAGAACGCTTGCGGTTAGACTTCCATGCAAAAGCGGGGCCGCAGTGCTCGCTTCCTGCAACAAGCGGGGAGTCGCGTGCTGCCTTCTGCCGGGGCCTGCGTCTCACACGGAACGCGGTTTGGGCCTCCCTTGCCGGGCGCTCACGCGTGCACCCAGCACAACGCTTCCAGCCTCCGGCCTGGCTCTTGTAGCCGAAGCGGGAATTCTCTACAGGGTGGTTCCTTTGAGTTAGGGGGGTTGGCTTGAGGCCTGCGGGCGCGCCCGGGGCCAGGGGAGTAGCCTCAGAAAGGAGAGGTGAGTGGAGAGCTGCCTTGCGCACCGGCCCCTTTCTCGCTCCATTTCACGCAGGGGACCCTGTCCCCCGTCTCTCCAACACGAGCACTGTAAAATGCCTCTGGCTTCAGGAACGGCCCTGTCAACTAGAGCGCAGTCCTTCTATAGCATTCACCCTTGCTCTTAGCAGCCTGGGAACTAGGCATCCAGGCACACAGGGTGCAGCAGGGCTCAGCTCCTAAAACAAGGCGTGAGTCGACAGCAGCCTTCCTGACAGGCCTGCTTCTCAGTCCGAGTCACGTTTAGGTTCCATTTCTCATGCTTTCACAAAAGCACCCCATAGGTGACGTCCCGGCTCAGGAAGGGCCGTCTGTGCTGAGGCCCGCGTTCTCTCCAGGTTCGTTCCTCGGCGTTGGCTGGATGGCACTTAGCACTCCACGCACACACGGGAGAGCCGATCGAGTTTCCCGAAACAAGAGTTGAGGCGACAGGGTGCCCTCTGCCCATGCTGATTTCTCCCCCGGAACCCAGCTGGGACTCCCTCCCCAGGCTTGCACTCCAGCAGAGGGGAAAATGGCCGCCACCCTGTGGCGAGGCGAAGGAGCTGAAGCGGGGCTTCTTTAGCGGCTTCTCCCTGCCAAACCAGTGTGGAGCACTTAGCATTCCTGTGCACACCTGGAGCGGTAGTGTTAGCTCCAGGTGACAGCAGCTGAGTGGAGAGGTGCCTTCCCGGCCCGGGCTGCTTCTCCCTCGGTGGCGGCACGGGAGGAGCCCGTTCCCCAGGCGCTCACCCACGGTAGCCGGGAAACTGCTCCCTCCCCCTCAGAGCGGTGGATGGTAGCGAAAGCACGGTTTCCGTACACTGTTGTTTCTTGGAGGTAGAGCGCAGGCGATCAGGCTTCCATGCGAAAGCGGGGCCTCGGTGCTAGCTTCATGAAACAAGTGGGGGAGTCGGGGGCTGCCTTGTGCAGCAGCCGGCGGCTCCCTCGGCGTTAGGTTTGGGACTCCCTTGCAGTGCTCCAACGCACGCACCCAACAAAATGCCTCCACCCTCGGGAGCGGCTGTTTTAGCTGGGGCACGCGTCCTCTACCGAGGTTTCCCTTCGAGTGGGGTGGCTGTCCTTCAGCCTGCACGCACCCCCCGGGGCAACGGTACCAGCCCCAGAGGCCTGGTGTGAGGGGAGAGCTCCCTGCTCTCCGGCCTGTCTCCCCCGCACCCCCCCACCCCCCCACCCCCCCACCCCCGGCCTTACGGAATGGAGCCCGGCCCCGGGCCCCCTCACCCACAGGACCCCCTCAACTGCTTCCTCCCACACAGAGGTCGACGGTAGCTAAAGCACGGTGTCTCTGCAGTGTTGCTGCTTGGAGTTAGAACGCTTGCGGTTAGACTTCCATGCAAAAGCGGGGCCGCAGTGCTCGCTTCCTGCAACAAGCGGGGAGTCGCGTGCTGCCTTCTGCCGGGGCCTGCGTCTCACACGGAACGCGGTTTGGGCCTCCCTTGCCGGGCGCTCACGCGTGCACCCAGCACAACGCTTCCAGCCTCCGGCCTGGCTCTTGTAGCCGAAGCGGGAATTCTCTACAGGGTGGTTCCTTTGAGTTAGGGGGGTTGGCTTGAGGCCTGCGGGCGCGCCCGGGGCCAGGGGAGTAGCCTCAGAAAGGAGAGGTGAGTGGAGAGCTGCCTTGCGCACCGGCCCCTTTCTCGCTCCATTTCACGCAGGGGACCCTGTCCCCCGTCTCTCCAACACGAGCACTGTAAAATGCCTCTGGCTTCAGGAACGGCCCTGTCAACTAGAGCGCAGTCCTTCTATAGCATTCACCCTTGCTCTTAGCAGCCTGGGAACCAGGCATCCAGGCACACAGGGTGCAGCAGGGCTCAGCTCCTAAAACAAGGCGTGAGTCGACAGCAGCCTTCCTGACAGGCCTGCTTCTCAGTCCGAGTCACGTTTAGGTTCCATTTCTCATGCTTTCACAAAAGCACCCCATAGGTGACGTCCCGGCTCAGGAAGGGCCGTCTGTGCTGAGGCCCGCGTTCTCTCCAGGTTCGTTCCTCGGCGTTGGCTGGATGGCACTTAGCACTCCACGCACACACGGGAGAGCCGATCGAGTTTCCCGAAACAAGAGTTGAGGCGACAGGGTGCCCTCTGCCCATGCTGATTTCTCCCCCGGAACCCAGCTGGGACTCCCTCCCCAGGCTTGCACTCCAGCAGAGGGGAAAATGGCCGCCACCCTGTGGCGAGGCGAAGGAGCTGAAGCGGGGCTTCTTTAGCGGCTTCTCCCTGCCAAACCAGTGTGGAGCACTTAGCATTCCTGTGCACACCTGGAGCGGTAGTGTTAGCTCCAGGTGACAGCAGCTGAGTGGAGAGGTGCCTTCCCGGCCCGGGCTGCTTCTCCCTCGGTGGCGGCACGGGAGGAGCCCGTTCCCCAGGCGCTCACCCACGGTAGCCGGGAAACTGCTCCCTCCCCCTCAGAGCGGTGGATGGTAGCGAAAGCACGGTTTCCGTACACTGTTGTTTCTTGGAGGTAGAGCGCAGGCGATCAGGCTTCCATGCGAAAGCGGGGCCTCGGTGCTAGCTTCATGAAACAAGTGGGGGAGTCGGGGGCTGCCTTGTGCAGCAGCCGGCGGCTCCCTCGGCGTTAGGTTTGGGACTCCCTTGCAGTGCTCCAACGCACGCACGCAACAAAATGCCTCCACCCTCGGGAGCGGCTGTTTTAGCTGGGGCACGCGTCCTCTACCGAGGTTTCCCTTCGAGTGGGGTGGCTGTCCTTCAGCCTGCACGCACCCCCCGGGGCAACGGTACCAGCCCCAGAGGCCTGGTGTGAGGGGAGAGCTCCCTGCTCTCCGGCCTGTCTCCCCCGCACCCCCCCACCCCCCCACCCCCCCACCCCCGGCCTTACGGAATGGAGCCCGGCCCCGGGCCCCCTCACCCACAGGACCCCCTCAACTGCTTCCTCCCACACAGAGGTCGACGGTAGCTAAAGCACGGTGTCTCTGCAGTGTTGCTGCTTGGAGTTAGAACGCTTGCGGTTAGACTTCCATGCAAAAGCGGGGCCGCAGTGCTCGCTTCCTGCAACAAGCGGGGAGTCGCGTGCTGCCTTCTGCCGGGGCCTGCGTCTCACACGGAACGCGGTTTGGGCCTCCCTTGCCGGGCGCTCACGCGTGCACCCAGCACAACGCTTCCAGCCTCCGGCCTGGCTCTTGTAGCCGAAGCGGGAATTCTCTACAGGGTGGTTCCTTTGAGTTAGGGGGGTTGGCTTGAGGCCTGCGGGCGCGCCCGGGGCCAGGGGAGTAGCCTCAGAAAGGAGAGGTGAGTGGAGAGCTGCCTTGCGCACCGGCCCCTTTCTCGCTCCATTTCACGCAGGGGACCCTGTCCCCCGTCTCTCCAACACGAGCACTGTAAAATGCCTCTGGCTTCAGGAACGGCCCTGTCAACTAGAGCGCAGTCCTTCTATAGCATTCACCCTTGCTCTTAGCAGCCTGGGAACCAGGCATCCAGGCACACAGGGTGCAGCAGGGCTCAGCTCCTAAAACAAGGCGTGAGTCGACAGCAGCCTTCCTGACAGGCCTGCTTCTCAGTCCGAGTCACGTTTAGGTTCCATTTCTCATGCTTTCACAAAAGCACCCCATAGGTGACGTCCCGGCTCAGGAAGGGCCGTCTGTGCTGAGGCCCGCGTTCTCTCCAGGTTCGTTCCTCGGCGTTGGCTGGATGGCACTTAGCACTCCACGCACACACGGGAGAGCCGATCGAGTTTCCCGAAACAAGAGTTGAGGCGACAGGGTGCCCTCTGCCCATGCTGATTTCTCCCCCGGAACCCAGCTGGGACTCCCTCCCCAGGCTTGCACTCCAGCAGAGGGGAAAATGGCCGCCACCCTGTGGCGAGGCGAAGGAGCTGAAGCGGGGCTTCTTTAGCGGCTTCTCCCTGCCAAACCAGTGTGGAGCACTTAGCATTCCTGTGCACACCTGGAGCGGTAGTGTTAGCTCCAGGTGACAGCAGCTGAGTGGAGAGGTGCCTTCCCGGCCCGGGCTGCTTCTCCCTCGGTGGCGGCACGGGAGGAGCCCGTTCCCCAGGCGCTCACCCACGGTAGCCGGGAAACTGCTCCCTCCCCCTCAGAGCGGTGGATGGTAGCGAAAGCACGGTTTCCGTACACTGTTGTTTCTTGGAGGTAGAGCGCAGGCGATCAGGCTTCCATGCGAAAGCGGGGCCTCGGTGCTAGCTTCATGAAACAAGTGGGGGAGTCGGGGGCTGCCTTGTGCAGCAGCCGGCGGCTCCCTCGGCGTTAGGTTTGGGACTCCCTTGCAGTGCTCCAACGCACGCACGCAACAAAATGCCTCCACCCTCGGGAGCGGCTGTTTTAGCTGGGGCACGCGTCCTCTACCGAGGTTTCCCTTCGAGTGGGGTGGCTGTCCTTCAGCCTGCACGCACCCCCCGGGGCAACGGTACCAGCCCCAGAGGCCTGGTGTGAGTGGAGAGCTCCCTGCTCTCCGGCCTGTCTCCCCCGCACCCCCCCACCCCCCCACCCCCCCACCCCCGGCCTTACGGAATGGAGCCCGGCCCCGGGCCCCCTCACCCACAGGACCCCCTCAACTGCTTCCTCCCACACAGAGGTCGACGGTAGCTAAAGCACGGTGTCTCTGCAGTGTTGCTGCTTGGAGTTAGAACGCTTGCGGTTAGACTTCCATGCAAAAGCGGGGCCGCAGTGCTCGCTTCCTGCAACAAGCGGGGAGTCGCGTGCTGCCTTCTGCCGGGGCCTGCGTCTCACACGGAACGCGGTTTGGGCCTCCCTTGCCGGGCGCTCACGCGTGCACCCAGCACAACGCTTCCAGCCTCCGGCCTGGCTCTTGTAGCCGAAGCGGGAATTCTCTACAGGGTGGTTCCTTTGAGTTAGGGGGGTTGGCTTGAGGCCTGCGGGCGCGCCCGGGGCCAGGGGAGTAGCCTCAGAAAGGAGAGGTGAGTGGAGAGCTGCCTTGCGCACCGGCCCCTTTCTCGCTCCATTTCACGCAGGGGACCCTGTCCCCCGTCTCTCCAACACGAGCACTGTAAAATGCCTCTGGCTTCAGGAACGGCCCTGTCAACTAGAGCGCAGTCCTTCTATAGCATTCACCCTTGCTCTTAGCAGCCTGGGAACCAGGCATCCAGGCACACAGGGTGCAGCAGGGCTCAGCTCCTAAAACAAGGCGTGAGTCGACAGCAGCCTTCCTGACAGGCCTGCTTCTCAGTCCGAGTCACGTTTAGGTTCCATTTCTCATGCTTTCACAAAAGCACCCCATAGGTGACGTCCCGGCTCAGGAAGGGCCGTCTGTGCTGAGGCCCGCGTTCTCTCCAGGTTCGTTCCTCGGCGTTGGCTGGATGGCACTTAGCACTCCACGCACACACGGGAGAGCCGATCGAGTTTCCCGAAACAAGAGTTGAGGCGACAGGGTGCCCTCTGCCCATGCTGATTTCTCCCCCGGAACCCAGCTGGGACTCCCTCCCCAGGCTTGCACTCCAGCAGAGGGGAAAATGGCCGCCACCCTGTGGCGAGGCGAAGGAGCTGAAGCGGGGCTTCTTTAGCGGCTTCTCCCTGCCAAACCAGTGTGGAGCACTTAGCATTCCTGTGCACACCTGGAGCGGTAGTGTTAGCTCCAGGTGACAGCAGCTGAGTGGAGAGGTGCCTTCCCGGCCCGGGCTGCTTCTCCCTCGGTGGCGGCACGGGAGGAGCCCGTTCCCCAGGCGCTCACCCACGGTAGCCGGGAAACTGCTCCCTCCCCCTCAGAGCGGTGGATGGTAGCGAAAGCACGGTTTCCGTACACTGTTGTTTCTTGGAGGTAGAGCGCAGGCGATCAGGCTTCCATGCGAAAGCGGGGCCTCGGTGCTAGCTTCATGAAACAAGTGGGGGAGTCGGGGGCTGCCTTGTGCAGCAGCCGGCGGCTCCCTCGGCGTTAGGTTTGGGACTCCCTTGCAGTGCTCCAACGCACGCACGCAACAAAATGCCTCCACCCTCGGGAGCGGCTGTTTTAGCTGGGGCACGCGTCCTCTACCGAGGTTTCCCTTCGAGTGGGGTGGCTGTCCTTCA
This sequence comes from Mirounga angustirostris, assembly GCF_029215605.1. Lineage (NCBI taxonomy): Eukaryota > Metazoa > Chordata > Mammalia > Carnivora > Phocidae > Mirounga > Mirounga angustirostris. The sequence continues at coordinate 1,504 of NW_026992065.1, read as the reverse complement.
GCCTGCACGCACCCCCCGGGGCAACGGTACCAGCCCCAGAGGCCTGGTGTGAGTGGAGAGCTCCCTGCTCTCCGGCCTGTCTCCCCCGCACCCCCCCACCCCCCCACCCCCCCACCCCCGGCCTTACGGAATGGAGCCCGGCCCCGGGCCCCCTCACCCACAGGACCCCCTCAACTGCTTCCTCCCACACAGAGGTCGACGGTAGCTAAAGCACGGTGTCTCTGCAGTGTTGCTGCTTGGAGTTAGAACGCTTGCGGTTAGACTTCCATGCAAAAGCGGGGCCGCAGTGCTCGCTTCCTGCAACAAGCGGGGAGTCGCGTGCTGCCTTCTGCCGGGGCCTGCGTCTCACACGGAACGCGGTTTGGGCCTCCCTTGCCGGGCGCTCACGCGTGCACCCAGCACAACGCTTCCAGCCTCCGGCCTGGCTCTTGTAGCCGAAGCGGGAATTCTCTACAGGGTGGTTCCTTTGAGTTAGGGGGGTTGGCTTGAGGCCTGCGGGCGCGCCCGGGGCCAGGGGAGTAGCCTCAGAAAGGAGAGGTGAGTGGAGAGCTGCCTTGCGCACCGGCCCCTTTCTCGCTCCATTTCACGCAGGGGACCCTGTCCCCCGTCTCTCCAACACGAGCACTGTAAAATGCCTCTGGCTTCAGGAACGGCCCTGTCAACTAGAGCGCAGTCCTTCTATAGCATTCACCCTTGCTCTTAGCAGCCTGGGAACCAGGCATCCAGGCACACAGGGTGCAGCAGGGCTCAGCTCCTAAAACAAGGCGTGAGTCGACAGCAGCCTTCCTGACAGGCCTGCTTCTCAGTCCGAGTCACGTTTAGGTTCCATTTCTCATGCTTTCACAAAAGCACCCCATAGGTGACGTCCCGGCTCAGGAAGGGCCGTCTGTGCTGAGGCCCGCGTTCTCTCCAGGTTCGTTCCTCGGCGTTGGCTGGATGGCACTTAGCACTCCACGCACACACGGGAGAGCCGATCGAGTTTCCCGAAACAAGAGTTGAGGCGACAGGGTGCCCTCTGCCCATGCTGATTTCTCCCCCGGAACCCAGCTGGGACTCCCTCCCCAGGCTTGCACTCCAGCAGAGGGGAAAATGGCCGCCACCCTGTGGCGAGGCGAAGGAGCTGAAGCGGGGCTTCTTTAGCGGCTTCTCCCTGCCAAACCAGTGTGGAGCACTTAGCATTCCTGTGCACACCTGGAGCGGTAGTGTTAGCTCCAGGTGACAGCAGCTGAGTGGAGAGGTGCCTTCCCGGCCCGGGCTGCTTCTCCCTCGGTGGCGGCACGGGAGGAGCCCGTTCCCCAGGCGCTCACCCACGGTAGCCGGGAAACTGCTCCCTCCCCCTCAGAGCGGTGGATGGTAGCGAAAGCACGGTTTCCGTACACTGTTGTTTCTTGGAGGTAGAGCGCAGGCGATCAGGCTTCCATGCGAAAGCGGGGCCTCGGTGCTAGCTTCATGAAACAAGTGGGGGAGTCGGGGGCTGCCTTGTGCAGCAGCCGGCGGCTCCCTC
>NW_026992064.1:0-32004 GCF_029215605.1 Mirounga angustirostris | reverse complement strand
GAGCTGCCTTCTGCACCGGCCTGTCTCTCCCACGCTTTTACGTAATGGAACCCGTCCCCAGGCTCTCACCCACAGTACACCCTAAACTGCTTCCTCTCACAGGGAGGACGAGGGTCGCTAAAGCACGGTTTCCCTACAGTGTTGCTTCTCCCGGTTGGAACGCGGGCTCTTCGACTTCCATGCGAGAGTGGGGCCGCAGCGCTAACTTCATGAAACAAGTGGGGAGTCGTGTTCTGCTCTCTCCCGGGGCCTGAGCCTCACCCGGAACCTGGGGGTGGGCTCACTTGCAGTGGGCTCACTCACGCGCACAGCAAAATGCGTCCACCCTCCGGCAGAGGGCTCTTTCAGCCGAAGCAGGGATGCTCTACGGAGTTGTTCCTTTGAGTTAGGTGGTTGGCTACTTAGGCCCGCAGGCACACCCGGGGCCAGGGTCCCAGCCTCATAAACAAGAGGTGTGTTGAGAGCCGCCTCGCGCACCGGCCTGCTTCTCACTCCATTTCACGTGGGGGACCCTTTCCCGGCCTCTCCTACAAGAACACTGGAAAATTGCTCCAGCTTCAGGGACGGCGAAGTTCACTAAAGCGCAGCTAAGTCGGTAGCATTCATTCTTGGCGTTGGTAGCCCGGTAGCTAGGCATCCAGGCACACGGGGTACAGCAGTGCCAATCTCCTAAACGGAGAGGGGAGCCGACAGCAGCCTTCCTTTACACTCCTGCTTCTCACTCAGAGTTACGTTTTCGTTCCCTTCCCCAAGCTTTCACCAAAACACACGACAGATGACGCTCACGCTCAAGAAGGGCGATCTTTGCTGAGGCAAGGGTTCTCTACAGCTTTGTCCCTTTGCGATGGGTGGACGGCCGTTAGGACTCCACGCACGCACGGGAGAGCCGATCTAGGTTCCCGAAACAAGAGCTGAGTCGAGAGGTGCCTTCTGCCCATGCCTATTTCTCCCTCGGAATTCTGCTGGGACTCAGTCCCCAGGTTTGCCCTCCAGCAGAGTTGAAAATGCTGCCACCCTGTGCAGAGGCGAATGAGCTGCAGCTGGGAGTCTTTACAGGCTTCTTTCTGCCAGATCAGTGTGGAGCACCCAGCATTCCAGTGCACACATGGAGCAGTGGCGTTAGCTTCAGGTCACAAGCGCTGGGCCAAGGGGTGCCTTCTGGCCCGGACTTCTGCTCCCTGGCTGTCACGGAAGGAGACCGCTCCCCGGACTCTCACCCACGGCAGCCTGGAAGCTGCTTCCTCCCTCCGAGAGGTGGATGGGAGCTAAAGCACGGCTCCTCTATCGTATGGGTTTTCGAGGAAGACTGCTAGCCATTAGACTCCCATGGAAAGTGGGCCCGCAGTGCTCGTTTCATGAAACACGTGAGGAGTCGTGTTCTGCCTCCTGCCGCCCAGGGCCCGAGTCTCACTTCGAAAAGGCTCTCGGCCTCACTTGCCGTGCTCTCCGCATTCCCACAGCAAACGGCTGCCCACCTCAGCAACGGCTATTGGAGCTGAAGCGCGGGTTCTCACCAGAGCTGTGGCTCCCAGTTAGGGGGCTGCCTTTAGGCCTGCACGCACACACGGGGCAACGGGAATGGCCTCGTCCACACGAGGTGAGTTGACAGCTGCCTTCGGCACCGGCCTGTCTCTCCCCCGATTCTCTGTATGGAGCCCGTCCCCAGGCTCTCTCTCACCCACGCTCCACCCTAAACCGCTTCCTCCCGCAGAGAGGTCGACGGTAGCTTAAAGCACGGTTTCTGCACACTGTTGTTTCTCCGAGTTGGAACGCCCGCCTTTAGGCTTCCATGCCCAAGTAGGGCCGCAGGGCTGGCTAGATCAACCACACGGCTAGTCGTGTTCTGCCTTCTGCCGGGGCCTGCGTCTCCCTCGCAAAAGGCTTTGGGCTCCCTTGCAGTGCTCTCCTGCACGCACACCACGCCATGCTTCTACCCTCGGGAGCTGCTGGTTTAGCTGAAGCACGGATTCTCTCCCGAGTTCTTCCTTCGAGTTAGGGGGTTGTCTTTGAGGCTCCACGCACCTCCACCGGGGGCATCGGTACTAGACCCGTAACCATGGTGTGAGTTGAGAGCTGCCTTCTGCACCGGCCTGTCTCTCCCACGCTTTTACGTAATGGAACCCGTCCCCAGGCTCTCACCCACAGTACACCCTAAACTGCTTCCTCTCACAGGGAGGACGAGGGTCGCTAAAGCACGGTTTCCCTACAGTGTTGCTTCTCCCGGTTGGAACGCGGGCTCTTCGACTTCCATGCGAGAGTGGGGCCGCAGCGCTAACTTCATGAAACAAGTGGGGAGTCGTGTTCTGCTCTCTCCCGGGGCCTGAGCCTCACCCGGAACCTGGGGGTGGGCTCACTTGCAGTGGGCTCACTCACGCGCACAGCAAAATGCGTCCACCCTCCGGCAGAGGGCTCTTTCAGCCGAAGCAGGGATGCTCTACGGAGTTGTTCCTTTGAGTTAGGTGGTTGGCTACTTAGGCCCGCAGGCACACCCGGGGCCAGGGTCCCAGCCTCATAAACAAGAGGTGTGTTGAGAGCCGCCTCGCGCACCGGCCTGCTTCTCACTCCATTTCACGTGGGGGACCCTTTCCCGGCCTCTCCTACAAGAACACTGGAAAATTGCTCCAGCTTCAGGGACGGCGAAGTTCACTAAAGCGCAGCTAAGTCGGTAGCATTCATTCTTGGCGTTGGTAGCCCGGTAGCTAGGCATCCAGGCACACGGGGTACAGCAGTGCCAATCTCCTAAACGGAGAGGGGAGCCGACAGCAGCCTTCCTTTACACTCCTGCTTCTCACTCAGAGTTACGTTTTCGTTCCCTTCCCCAAGCTTTCACCAAAACACACGACAGATGACGCTCACGCTCAAGAAGGGCGATCTTTGCTGAGGCAAGGGTTCTCTACAGCTTTGTCCCTTTGCGATGGGTGGACGGCCGTTAGGACTCCACGCACGCACGGGAGAGCCGATCTAGGTTCCCGAAACAAGAGCTGAGTCGAGAGGTGCCTTCTGCCCATGCCTATTTCTCCCTCGGAATTCTGCTGGGACTCAGTCCCCAGGTTTGCCCTCCAGCAGAGTTGAAAATGCTGCCACCCTGTGCAGAGGCGAATGAGCTGCAGCTGGGAGTCTTTACAGGCTTCTTTCTGCCAGATCAGTGTGGAGCACCCAGCATTCCAGTGCACACATGGAGCAGTGGCGTTAGCTTCAGGTCACAAGCGCTGGGCCAAGGGGTGCCTTCTGGCCCGGACTTCTGCTCCCTGGCTGTCACGGAAGGAGACCGCTCCCCGGACTCTCACCCACGGCAGCCTGGAAGCTGCTTCCTCCCTCCGAGAGGTGGATGGGAGCTAAAGCACGGCTCCTCTATCGTATGGGTTTTCGAGGAAGACTGCTAGCCATTAGACTCCCATGGAAAGTGGGCCCGCAGTGCTCGTTTCATGAAACACGTGAGGAGTCGTGTTCTGCCTCCTGCCGCCCAGGGCCCGAGTCTCACTTCGAAAAGGCTCTCGGCCTCACTTGCCGTGCTCTCCGCATTCCCACAGCAAACGGCTGCCCACCTCAGCAACGGCTATTGGAGCTGAAGCGCGGGTTCTCACCAGAGCTGTGGCTCCCAGTTAGGGGGCTGCCTTTAGGCCTGCACGCACACACGGGGCAACGGGAATGGCCTCGTCCACACGAGGTGAGTTGACAGCTGCCTTCGGCACCGGCCTGTCTCTCCCCCGATTCTCTGTATGGAGCCCGTCCCCAGGCTCTCTCTCACCCACGCTCCACCCTAAACCGCTTCCTCCCGCAGAGAGGTCGACGGTAGCTTAAAGCACGGTTTCTGCACACTGTTGTTTCTCCGAGTTGGAACGCCCGCCTTTAGGCTTCCATGCCCAAGTAGGGCCGCAGGGCTGGCTAGATCAACCACACGGCTAGTCGTGTTCTGCCTTCTGCCGGGGCCTGCGTCTCCCTCGCAAAAGGCTTTGGGCTCCCTTGCAGTGCTCTCCTGCACGCACACCACGCCATGCTTCTACCCTCGGGAGCTGCTGGTTTAGCTGAAGCACGGATTCTCTCCCGAGTTCTTCCTTCGAGTTAGGGGGTTGTCTTTGAGGCTCCACGCACCTCCACCGGGGGCATCGGTACTAGACCCGTAACCATGGTGTGAGTTGAGAGCTGCCTTCTGCACCGGCCTGTCTCTCCCACGCTTTTACGTAATGGAACCCGTCCCCAGGCTCTCACCCACAGTACACCCTAAACTGCTTCCTCTCACAGGGAGGACGAGGGTCGCTAAAGCACGGTTTCCCTACAGTGTTGCTTCTCCCGGTTGGAACGCGGGCTCTTCGACTTCCATGCGAGAGTGGGGCCGCAGCGCTAACTTCATGAAACAAGTGGGGAGTCGTGTTCTGCTCTCTCCCGGGGCCTGAGCCTCACCCGGAACCTGGGGGTGGGCTCACTTGCAGTGGGCTCACTCACGCGCACAGCAAAATGCGTCCACCCTCCGGCAGAGGGCTCTTTCAGCCGAAGCAGGGATGCTCTACGGAGTTGTTCCTTTGAGTTAGGTGGTTGGCTACTTAGGCCCGCAGGCACACCCGGGGCCAGGGTCCCAGCCTCATAAACAAGAGGTGTGTTGAGAGCCGCCTCGCGCACCGGCCTGCTTCTCACTCCATTTCACGTGGGGGACCCTTTCCCGGCCTCTCCTACAAGAACACTGGAAAATTGCTCCAGCTTCAGGGACGGCGAAGTTCACTAAAGCGCAGCTAAGTCGGTAGCATTCATTCTTGGCGTTGGTAGCCCGGTAGCTAGGCATCCAGGCACACGGGGTACAGCAGTGCCAATCTCCTAAACGGAGAGGGGAGCCGACAGCAGCCTTCCTTTACACTCCTGCTTCTCACTCAGAGTTACGTTTTCGTTCCCTTCCCCAAGCTTTCACCAAAACACACGACAGATGACGCTCACGCTCAAGAAGGGCGATCTTTGCTGAGGCAAGGGTTCTCTACAGCTTTGTCCCTTTGCGATGGGTGGACGGCCGTTAGGACTCCACGCACGCACGGGAGAGCCGATCTAGGTTCCCGAAACAAGAGCTGAGTCGAGAGGTGCCTTCTGCCCATGCCTATTTCTCCCTCGGAATTCTGCTGGGACTCAGTCCCCAGGTTTGCCCTCCAGCAGAGTTGAAAATGCTGCCACCCTGTGCAGAGGCGAATGAGCTGCAGCTGGGAGTCTTTACAGGCTTCTTTCTGCCAGATCAGTGTGGAGCACCCAGCATTCCAGTGCACACATGGAGCAGTGGCGTTAGCTTCAGGTCACAAGCGCTGGGCCAAGGGGTGCCTTCTGGCCCGGACTTCTGCTCCCTGGCTGTCACGGAAGGAGACCGCTCCCCGGACTCTCACCCACGGCAGCCTGGAAGCTGCTTCCTCCCTCCGAGAGGTGGATGGGAGCTAAAGCACGGCTCCTCTATCGTATGGGTTTTCGAGGAAGACTGCTAGCCATTAGACTCCCATGGAAAGTGGGCCCGCAGTGCTCGTTTCATGAAACACGTGAGGAGTCGTGTTCTGCCTCCTGCCGCCCAGGGCCCGAGTCTCACTTCGAAAAGGCTCTCGGCCTCACTTGCCGTGCTCTCCGCATTCCCACAGCAAACGGCTGCCCACCTCAGCAACGGCTATTGGAGCTGAAGCGCGGGTTCTCACCAGAGCTGTGGCTCCCAGTTAGGGGGCTGCCTTTAGGCCTGCACGCACACACGGGGCAACGGGAATGGCCTCGTCCACACGAGGTGAGTTGACAGCTGCCTTCGGCACCGGCCTGTCTCTCCCCCGATTCTCTGTATGGAGCCCGTCCCCAGGCTCTCTCTCACCCACGCTCCACCCTAAACCGCTTCCTCCCGCAGAGAGGTCGACGGTAGCTTAAAGCACGGTTTCTGCACACTGTTGTTTCTCCGAGTTGGAACGCCCGCCTTTAGGCTTCCATGCCCAAGTAGGGCCGCAGGGCTGGCTAGATCAACCACACGGCTAGTCGTGTTCTGCCTTCTGCCGGGGCCTGCGTCTCCCTCGCAAAAGGCTTTGGGCTCCCTTGCAGTGCTCTCCTGCACGCACACCACGCCATGCTTCTACCCTCGGGAGCTGCTGGTTTAGCTGAAGCACGGATTCTCTCCCGAGTTCTTCCTTCGAGTTAGGGGGTTGTCTTTGAGGCTCCACGCACCTCCACCGGGGGCATCGGTACTAGACCCGTAACCATGGTGTGAGTTGAGAGCTGCCTTCTGCACCGGCCTGTCTCTCCCACGCTTTTACGTAATGGAACCCGTCCCCAGGCTCTCACCCACAGTACACCCTAAACTGCTTCCTCTCACAGGGAGGACGAGGGTCGCTAAAGCACGGTTTCCCTACAGTGTTGCTTCTCCCGGTTGGAACGCGGGCTCTTCGACTTCCATGCGAGAGTGGGGCCGCAGCGCTAACTTCATGAAACAAGTGGGGAGTCGTGTTCTGCTCTCTCCCGGGGCCTGAGCCTCACCCGGAACCTGGGGGTGGGCTCACTTGCAGTGGGCTCACTCACGCGCACAGCAAAATGCGTCCACCCTCCGGCAGAGGGCTCTTTCAGCCGAAGCAGGGATGCTCTACGGAGTTGTTCCTTTGAGTTAGGTGGTTGGCTACTTAGGCCCGCAGGCACACCCGGGGCCAGGGTCCCAGCCTCATAAACAAGAGGTGTGTTGAGAGCCGCCTCGCGCACCGGCCTGCTTCTCACTCCATTTCACGTGGGGGACCCTTTCCCGGCCTCTCCTACAAGAACACTGGAAAATTGCTCCAGCTTCAGGGACGGCGAAGTTCACTAAAGCGCAGCTAAGTCGGTAGCATTCATTCTTGGCGTTGGTAGCCCGGTAGCTAGGCATCCAGGCACACGGGGTACAGCAGTGCCAATCTCCTAAACGGAGAGGGGAGCCGACAGCAGCCTTCCTTTACACTCCTGCTTCTCACTCAGAGTTACGTTTTCGTTCCCTTCCCCAAGCTTTCACCAAAACACACGACAGATGACGCTCACGCTCAAGAAGGGCGATCTTTGCTGAGGCAAGGGTTCTCTACAGCTTTGTCCCTTTGCGATGGGTGGACGGCCGTTAGGACTCCACGCACGCACGGGAGAGCCGATCTAGGTTCCCGAAACAAGAGCTGAGTCGAGAGGTGCCTTCTGCCCATGCCTATTTCTCCCTCGGAATTCTGCTGGGACTCAGTCCCCAGGTTTGCCCTCCAGCAGAGTTGAAAATGCTGCCACCCTGTGCAGAGGCGAATGAGCTGCAGCTGGGAGTCTTTACAGGCTTCTTTCTGCCAGATCAGTGTGGAGCACCCAGCATTCCAGTGCACACATGGAGCAGTGGCGTTAGCTTCAGGTCACAAGCGCTGGGCCAAGGGGTGCCTTCTGGCCCGGACTTCTGCTCCCTGGCTGTCACGGAAGGAGACCGCTCCCCGGACTCTCACCCACGGCAGCCTGGAAGCTGCTTCCTCCCTCCGAGAGGTGGATGGGAGCTAAAGCACGGCTCCTCTATCGTATGGGTTTTCGAGGAAGACTGCTAGCCATTAGACTCCCATGGAAAGTGGGCCCGCAGTGCTCGTTTCATGAAACACGTGAGGAGTCGTGTTCTGCCTCCTGCCGCCCAGGGCCCGAGTCTCACTTCGAAAAGGCTCTCGGCCTCACTTGCCGTGCTCTCCGCATTCCCACAGCAAACGGCTGCCCACCTCAGCAACGGCTATTGGAGCTGAAGCGCGGGTTCTCACCAGAGCTGTGGCTCCCAGTTAGGGGGCTGCCTTTAGGCCTGCACGCACACACGGGGCAACGGGAATGGCCTCGTCCACACGAGGTGAGTTGACAGCTGCCTTCGGCACCGGCCTGTCTCTCCCCCGATTCTCTGTATGGAGCCCGTCCCCAGGCTCTCTCTCACCCACGCTCCACCCTAAACCGCTTCCTCCCGCAGAGAGGTCGACGGTAGCTTAAAGCACGGTTTCTGCACACTGTTGTTTCTCCGAGTTGGAACGCCCGCCTTTAGGCTTCCATGCCCAAGTAGGGCCGCAGGGCTGGCTAGATCAACCACACGGCTAGTCGTGTTCTGCCTTCTGCCGGGGCCTGCGTCTCCCTCGCAAAAGGCTTTGGGCTCCCTTGCAGTGCTCTCCTGCACGCACACCACGCCATGCTTCTACCCTCGGGAGCTGCTGGTTTAGCTGAAGCACGGATTCTCTCCCGAGTTCTTCCTTCGAGTTAGGGGGTTGTCTTTGAGGCTCCACGCACCTCCACCGGGGGCATCGGTACTAGACCCGTAACCATGGTGTGAGTTGAGAGCTGCCTTCTGCACCGGCCTGTCTCTCCCACGCTTTTACGTAATGGAACCCGTCCCCAGGCTCTCACCCACAGTACACCCTAAACTGCTTCCTCTCACAGGGAGGACGAGGGTCGCTAAAGCACGGTTTCCCTACAGTGTTGCTTCTCCCGGTTGGAACGCGGGCTCTTCGACTTCCATGCGAGAGTGGGGCCGCAGCGCTAACTTCATGAAACAAGTGGGGAGTCGTGTTCTGCTCTCTCCCGGGGCCTGAGCCTCACCCGGAACCTGGGGGTGGGCTCACTTGCAGTGGGCTCACTCACGCGCACAGCAAAATGCGTCCACCCTCCGGCAGAGGGCTCTTTCAGCCGAAGCAGGGATGCTCTACGGAGTTGTTCCTTTGAGTTAGGTGGTTGGCTACTTAGGCCCGCAGGCACACCCGGGGCCAGGGTCCCAGCCTCATAAACAAGAGGTGTGTTGAGAGCCGCCTCGCGCACCGGCCTGCTTCTCACTCCATTTCACGTGGGGGACCCTTTCCCGGCCTCTCCTACAAGAACACTGGAAAATTGCTCCAGCTTCAGGGACGGCGAAGTTCACTAAAGCGCAGCTAAGTCGGTAGCATTCATTCTTGGCGTTGGTAGCCCGGTAGCTAGGCATCCAGGCACACGGGGTACAGCAGTGCCAATCTCCTAAACGGAGAGGGGAGCCGACAGCAGCCTTCCTTTACACTCCTGCTTCTCACTCAGAGTTACGTTTTCGTTCCCTTCCCCAAGCTTTCACCAAAACACACGACAGATGACGCTCACGCTCAAGAAGGGCGATCTTTGCTGAGGCAAGGGTTCTCTACAGCTTTGTCCCTTTGCGATGGGTGGACGGCCGTTAGGACTCCACGCACGCACGGGAGAGCCGATCTAGGTTCCCGAAACAAGAGCTGAGTCGAGAGGTGCCTTCTGCCCATGCCTATTTCTCCCTCGGAATTCTGCTGGGACTCAGTCCCCAGGTTTGCCCTCCAGCAGAGTTGAAAATGCTGCCACCCTGTGCAGAGGCGAATGAGCTGCAGCTGGGAGTCTTTACAGGCTTCTTTCTGCCAGATCAGTGTGGAGCACCCAGCATTCCAGTGCACACATGGAGCAGTGGCGTTAGCTTCAGGTCACAAGCGCTGGGCCAAGGGGTGCCTTCTGGCCCGGACTTCTGCTCCCTGGCTGTCACGGAAGGAGACCGCTCCCCGGACTCTCACCCACGGCAGCCTGGAAGCTGCTTCCTCCCTCCGAGAGGTGGATGGGAGCTAAAGCACGGCTCCTCTATCGTATGGGTTTTCGAGGAAGACTGCTAGCCATTAGACTCCCATGGAAAGTGGGCCCGCAGTGCTCGTTTCATGAAACACGTGAGGAGTCGTGTTCTGCCTCCTGCCGCCCAGGGCCCGAGTCTCACTTCGAAAAGGCTCTCGGCCTCACTTGCCGTGCTCTCCGCATTCCCACAGCAAACGGCTGCCCACCTCAGCAACGGCTATTGGAGCTGAAGCGCGGGTTCTCACCAGAGCTGTGGCTCCCAGTTAGGGGGCTGCCTTTAGGCCTGCACGCACACACGGGGCAACGGGAATGGCCTCGTCCACACGAGGTGAGTTGACAGCTGCCTTCGGCACCGGCCTGTCTCTCCCCCGATTCTCTGTATGGAGCCCGTCCCCAGGCTCTCTCTCACCCACGCTCCACCCTAAACCGCTTCCTCCCGCAGAGAGGTCGACGGTAGCTTAAAGCACGGTTTCTGCACACTGTTGTTTCTCCGAGTTGGAACGCCCGCCTTTAGGCTTCCATGCCCAAGTAGGGCCGCAGGGCTGGCTAGATCAACCACACGGCTAGTCGTGTTCTGCCTTCTGCCGGGGCCTGCGTCTCCCTCGCAAAAGGCTTTGGGCTCCCTTGCAGTGCTCTCCTGCACGCACACCACGCCATGCTTCTACCCTCGGGAGCTGCTGGTTTAGCTGAAGCACGGATTCTCTCCCGAGTTCTTCCTTCGAGTTAGGGGGTTGTCTTTGAGGCTCCACGCACCTCCACCGGGGGCATCGGTACTAGACCCGTAACCATGGTGTGAGTTGAGAGCTGCCTTCTGCACCGGCCTGTCTCTCCCACGCTTTTACGTAATGGAACCCGTCCCCAGGCTCTCACCCACAGTACACCCTAAACTGCTTCCTCTCACAGGGAGGACGAGGGTCGCTAAAGCACGGTTTCCCTACAGTGTTGCTTCTCCCGGTTGGAACGCGGGCTCTTCGACTTCCATGCGAGAGTGGGGCCGCAGCGCTAACTTCATGAAACAAGTGGGGAGTCGTGTTCTGCTCTCTCCCGGGGCCTGAGCCTCACCCGGAACCTGGGGGTGGGCTCACTTGCAGTGGGCTCACTCACGCGCACAGCAAAATGCGTCCACCCTCCGGCAGAGGGCTCTTTCAGCCGAAGCAGGGATGCTCTACGGAGTTGTTCCTTTGAGTTAGGTGGTTGGCTACTTAGGCCCGCAGGCACACCCGGGGCCAGGGTCCCAGCCTCATAAACAAGAGGTGTGTTGAGAGCCGCCTCGCGCACCGGCCTGCTTCTCACTCCATTTCACGTGGGGGACCCTTTCCCGGCCTCTCCTACAAGAACACTGGAAAATTGCTCCAGCTTCAGGGACGGCGAAGTTCACTAAAGCGCAGCTAAGTCGGTAGCATTCATTCTTGGCGTTGGTAGCCCGGTAGCTAGGCATCCAGGCACACGGGGTACAGCAGTGCCAATCTCCTAAACGGAGAGGGGAGCCGACAGCAGCCTTCCTTTACACTCCTGCTTCTCACTCAGAGTTACGTTTTCGTTCCCTTCCCCAAGCTTTCACCAAAACACACGACAGATGACGCTCACGCTCAAGAAGGGCGATCTTTGCTGAGGCAAGGGTTCTCTACAGCTTTGTCCCTTTGCGATGGGTGGACGGCCGTTAGGACTCCACGCACGCACGGGAGAGCCGATCTAGGTTCCCGAAACAAGAGCTGAGTCGAGAGGTGCCTTCTGCCCATGCCTATTTCTCCCTCGGAATTCTGCTGGGACTCAGTCCCCAGGTTTGCCCTCCAGCAGAGTTGAAAATGCTGCCACCCTGTGCAGAGGCGAATGAGCTGCAGCTGGGAGTCTTTACAGGCTTCTTTCTGCCAGATCAGTGTGGAGCACCCAGCATTCCAGTGCACACATGGAGCAGTGGCGTTAGCTTCAGGTCACAAGCGCTGGGCCAAGGGGTGCCTTCTGGCCCGGACTTCTGCTCCCTGGCTGTCACGGAAGGAGACCGCTCCCCGGACTCTCACCCACGGCAGCCTGGAAGCTGCTTCCTCCCTCCGAGAGGTGGATGGGAGCTAAAGCACGGCTCCTCTATCGTATGGGTTTTCGAGGAAGACTGCTAGCCATTAGACTCCCATGGAAAGTGGGCCCGCAGTGCTCGTTTCATGAAACACGTGAGGAGTCGTGTTCTGCCTCCTGCCGCCCAGGGCCCGAGTCTCACTTCGAAAAGGCTCTCGGCCTCACTTGCCGTGCTCTCCGCATTCCCACAGCAAACGGCTGCCCACCTCAGCAACGGCTATTGGAGCTGAAGCGCGGGTTCTCACCAGAGCTGTGGCTCCCAGTTAGGGGGCTGCCTTTAGGCCTGCACGCACACACGGGGCAACGGGAATGGCCTCGTCCACACGAGGTGAGTTGACAGCTGCCTTCGGCACCGGCCTGTCTCTCCCCCGATTCTCTGTATGGAGCCCGTCCCCAGGCTCTCTCTCACCCACGCTCCACCCTAAACCGCTTCCTCCCGCAGAGAGGTCGACGGTAGCTTAAAGCACGGTTTCTGCACACTGTTGTTTCTCCGAGTTGGAACGCCCGCCTTTAGGCTTCCATGCCCAAGTAGGGCCGCAGGGCTGGCTAGATCAACCACACGGCTAGTCGTGTTCTGCCTTCTGCCGGGGCCTGCGTCTCCCTCGCAAAAGGCTTTGGGCTCCCTTGCAGTGCTCTCCTGCACGCACACCACGCCATGCTTCTACCCTCGGGAGCTGCTGGTTTAGCTGAAGCACGGATTCTCTCCCGAGTTCTTCCTTCGAGTTAGGGGGTTGTCTTTGAGGCTCCACGCACCTCCACCGGGGGCATCGGTACTAGACCCGTAACCATGGTGTGAGTTGAGAGCTGCCTTCTGCACCGGCCTGTCTCTCCCACGCTTTTACGTAATGGAACCCGTCCCCAGGCTCTCACCCACAGTACACCCTAAACTGCTTCCTCTCACAGGGAGGACGAGGGTCGCTAAAGCACGGTTTCCCTACAGTGTTGCTTCTCCCGGTTGGAACGCGGGCTCTTCGACTTCCATGCGAGAGTGGGGCCGCAGCGCTAACTTCATGAAACAAGTGGGGAGTCGTGTTCTGCTCTCTCCCGGGGCCTGAGCCTCACCCGGAACCTGGGGGTGGGCTCACTTGCAGTGGGCTCACTCACGCGCACAGCAAAATGCCTCCACCCTCCGGCAGAGGGCTCTTTCAGCCGAAGCAGGGATGCTCTACGGAGTTGTTCCTTTGAGTTAGGTGGTTGGCTACTTAGGCCCGCAGGCACACCCGGGGCCAGGGTCCCAGCCTCATAAACAAGAGGTGTGTTGAGAGCCGCCTCGCGCACCGGCCTGCTTCTCACTCCATTTCACGTGGGGGACCCTTTCCCGGCCTCTCCTACAAGAACACTGGAAAATTGCTCCAGCTTCAGGGACGGCGAAGTTCACTAAAGCGCAGCTAAGTCGGTAGCATTCATTCTTGGCGTTGGTAGCCCGGTAGCTAGGCATCCAGGCACACGGGGTACAGCAGTGCCAATCTCCTAAACGGAGAGGGGAGCCGACAGCAGCCTTCCTTTACACTCCTGCTTCTCACTCAGAGTTACGTTTTCGTTCCCTTCCCCAAGCTTTCACCAAAACACACGACAGATGACGCTCACGCTCAAGAAGGGCGATCTTTGCTGAGGCAAGGGTTCTCTACAGCTTTGTCCCTTTGCGATGGGTGGACGGCCGTTAGGACTCCACGCACGCACGGGAGAGCCGATCTAGGTTCCCGAAACAAGAGCTGAGTCGAGAGGTGCCTTCTGCCCATGCCTATTTCTCCCTCGGAATTCTGCTGGGACTCAGTCCCCAGGTTTGCCCTCCAGCAGAGTTGAAAATGCTGCCACCCTGTGCAGAGGCGAATGAGCTGCAGCTGGGAGTCTTTACAGGCTTCTTTCTGCCAGATCAGTGTGGAGCACCCAGCATTCCAGTGCACACATGGAGCAGTGGCGTTAGCTTCAGGTCACAAGCGCTGGGCCAAGGGGTGCCTTCTGGCCCGGACTTCTGCTCCCTGGCTGTCACGGAAGGAGACCGCTCCCCGGACTCTCACCCACGGCAGCCTGGAAGCTGCTTCCTCCCTCCGAGAGGTGGATGGGAGCTAAAGCACGGCTCCTCTATCGTATGGGTTTTCGAGGAAGACTGCTAGCCATTAGACTCCCATGGAAAGTGGGCCCGCAGTGCTCGTTTCATGAAACACGTGAGGAGTCGTGTTCTGCCTCCTGCCGCCCAGGGCCCGAGTCTCACTTCGAAAAGGCTCTCGGCCTCACTTGCCGTGCTCTCCGCATTCCCACAGCAAACGGCTGCCCACCTCAGCAACGGCTATTGGAGCTGAAGCGCGGGTTCTCACCAGAGCTGTGGCTCCCAGTTAGGGGGCTGCCTTTAGGCCTGCACGCACACACGGGGCAACGGGAATGGCCTCGTCCACACGAGGTGAGTTGACAGCTGCCTTCGGCACCGGCCTGTCTCTCCCCCGATTCTCTGTATGGAGCCCGTCCCCAGGCTCTCTCTCACCCACGCTCCACCCTAAACCGCTTCCTCCCGCAGAGAGGTCGACGGTAGCTTAAAGCACGGTTTCTGCACACTGTTGTTTCTCCGAGTTGGAACGCCCGCCTTTAGGCTTCCATGCCCAAGTAGGGCCGCAGGGCTGGCTAGATCAACCACACGGCTAGTCGTGTTCTGCCTTCTGCCGGGGCCTGCGTCTCCCTCGCAAAAGGCTTTGGGCTCCCTTGCAGTGCTCTCCTGCACGCACACCACGCCATGCTTCTACCCTCGGGAGCTGCTGGTTTAGCTGAAGCACGGATTCTCTCCCGAGTTCTTCCTTCGAGTTAGGGGGTTGTCTTTGAGGCTCCACGCACCTCCACCGGGGGCATCGGTACTAGACCCGTAACCATGGTGTGAGTTGAGAGCTGCCTTCTGCACCGGCCTGTCTCTCCCACGCTTTTACGTAATGGAACCCGTCCCCAGGCTCTCACCCACAGTACACCCTAAACTGCTTCCTCTCACAGGGAGGACGAGGGTCGCTAAAGCACGGTTTCCCTACAGTGTTGCTTCTCCCGGTTGGAACGCGGGCTCTTCGACTTCCATGCGAGAGTGGGGCCGCAGCGCTAACTTCATGAAACAAGTGGGGAGTCGTGTTCTGCTCTCTCCCGGGGCCTGAGCCTCACCCGGAACCTGGGGGTGGGCTCACTTGCAGTGGGCTCACTCACGCGCACAGCAAAATGCGTCCACCCTCCGGCAGAGGGCTCTTTCAGCCGAAGCAGGGATGCTCTACGGAGTTGTTCCTTTGAGTTAGGTGGTTGGCTACTTAGGCCCGCAGGCACACCCGGGGCCAGGGTCCCAGCCTCATAAACAAGAGGTGTGTTGAGAGCCGCCTCGCGCACCGGCCTGCTTCTCACTCCATTTCACGTGGGGGACCCTTTCCCGGCCTCTCCTACAAGAACACTGGAAAATTGCTCCAGCTTCAGGGACGGCGAAGTTCACTAAAGCGCAGCTAAGTCGGTAGCATTCATTCTTGGCGTTGGTAGCCCGGTAGCTAGGCATCCAGGCACACGGGGTACAGCAGTGCCAATCTCCTAAACGGAGAGGGGAGCCGACAGCAGCCTTCCTTTACACTCCTGCTTCTCACTCAGAGTTACGTTTTCGTTCCCTTCCCCAAGCTTTCACCAAAACACACGACAGATGACGCTCACGCTCAAGAAGGGCGATCTTTGCTGAGGCAAGGGTTCTCTACAGCTTTGTCCCTTTGCGATGGGTGGACGGCCGTTAGGACTCCACGCACGCACGGGAGAGCCGATCTAGGTTCCCGAAACAAGAGCTGAGTCGAGAGGTGCCTTCTGCCCATGCCTATTTCTCCCTCGGAATTCTGCTGGGACTCAGTCCCCAGGTTTGCCCTCCAGCAGAGTTGAAAATGCTGCCACCCTGTGCAGAGGCGAATGAGCTGCAGCTGGGAGTCTTTACAGGCTTCTTTCTGCCAGATCAGTGTGGAGCACCCAGCATTCCAGTGCACACATGGAGCAGTGGCGTTAGCTTCAGGTCACAAGCGCTGGGCCAAGGGGTGCCTTCTGGCCCGGACTTCTGCTCCCTGGCTGTCACGGAAGGAGACCGCTCCCCGGACTCTCACCCACGGCAGCCTGGAAGCTGCTTCCTCCCTCCGAGAGGTGGATGGGAGCTAAAGCACGGCTCCTCTATCGTATGGGTTTTCGAGGAAGACTGCTAGCCATTAGACTCCCATGGAAAGTGGGCCCGCAGTGCTCGTTTCATGAAACACGTGAGGAGTCGTGTTCTGCCTCCTGCCGCCCAGGGCCCGAGTCTCACTTCGAAAAGGCTCTCGGCCTCACTTGCCGTGCTCTCCGCATTCCCACAGCAAACGGCTGCCCACCTCAGCAACGGCTATTGGAGCTGAAGCGCGGGTTCTCACCAGAGCTGTGGCTCCCAGTTAGGGGGCTGCCTTTAGGCCTGCACGCACACACGGGGCAACGGGAATGGCCTCGTCCACACGAGGTGAGTTGACAGCTGCCTTCGGCACCGGCCTGTCTCTCCCCCGATTCTCTGTATGGAGCCCGTCCCCAGGCTCTCTCTCACCCACGCTCCACCCTAAACCGCTTCCTCCCGCAGAGAGGTCGACGGTAGCTTAAAGCACGGTTTCTGCACACTGTTGTTTCTCCGAGTTGGAACGCCCGCCTTTAGGCTTCCATGCCCAAGTAGGGCCGCAGGGCTGGCTAGATCAACCACACGGCTAGTCGTGTTCTGCCTTCTGCCGGGGCCTGCGTCTCCCTCGCAAAAGGCTTTGGGCTCCCTTGCAGTGCTCTCCTGCACGCACACCACGCCATGCTTCTACCCTCGGGAGCTGCTGGTTTAGCTGAAGCACGGATTCTCTCCCGAGTTCTTCCTTCGAGTTAGGGGGTTGTCTTTGAGGCTCCACGCACCTCCACCGGGGGCATCGGTACTAGACCCGTAACCATGGTGTGAGTTGAGAGCTGCCTTCTGCGCCGGCCTGTCTCTCCCACGCTTTTACGTAATGGAACCCGTCCCCAGGCTCTCACCCACAGTACACCCTAAACTGCTTCCTCTCACAGGGAGGACGAGGGTCGCTAAAGCACGGTTTCCCTACAGTGTTGCTTCTCCCGGTTGGAACGCGGGCTCTTCGACTTCCATGCGAGAGTGGGGCCGCAGCGCTAACTTCATGAAACAAGTGGGGAGTCGTGTTCTGCTCTCTCCCGGGGCCTGAGCCTCACCCGGAACCTGGGGGTGGGCTCACTTGCAGTGGGCTCACTCACGCGCACAGCAAAATGCGTCCACCCTCCGGCAGAGGGCTCTTTCAGCCGAAGCAGGGATGCTCTACGGAGTTGTTCCTTTGAGTTAGGTGGTTGGCTACTTAGGCCCGCAGGCACACCCGGGGCCAGGGTCCCAGCCTCATAAACAAGAGGTGTGTTGAGAGCCGCCTCGCGCACCGGCCTGCTTCTCACTCCATTTCACGTGGGGGACCCTTTCCCGGCCTCTCCTACAAGAACACTGGAAAATTGCTCCAGCTTCAGGGACGGCGAAGTTCACTAAAGCGCAGCTAAGTCGGTAGCATTCATTCTTGGCGTTGGTAGCCCGGTAGCTAGGCATCCAGGCACACGGGGTACAGCAGTGCCAATCTCCTAAACGGAGAGGGGAGCCGACAGCAGCCTTCCTTTACACTCCTGCTTCTCACTCAGAGTTACGTTTTCGTTCCCTTCCCCAAGCTTTCACCAAAACACACGACAGATGACGCTCACGCTCAAGAAGGGCGATCTTTGCTGAGGCAAGGGTTCTCTACAGCTTTGTCCCTTTGCGATGGGTGGACGGCCGTTAGGACTCCACGCACGCACGGGAGAGCCGATCTAGGTTCCCGAAACAAGAGCTGAGTCGAGAGGTGCCTTCTGCCCATGCCTATTTCTCCCTCGGAATTCTGCTGGGACTCAGTCCCCAGGTTTGCCCTCCAGCAGAGTTGAAAATGCTGCCACCCTGTGCAGAGGCGAATGAGCTGCAGCTGGGAGTCTTTACAGGCTTCTTTCTGCCAGATCAGTGTGGAGCACCCAGCATTCCAGTGCACACATGGAGCAGTGGCGTTAGCTTCAGGTCACAAGCGCTGGGCCAAGGGGTGCCTTCTGGCCCGGACTTCTGCTCCCTGGCTGTCACGGAAGGAGACCGCTCCCCGGACTCTCACCCACGGCAGCCTGGAAGCTGCTTCCTCCCTCCGAGAGGTGGATGGGAGCTAAAGCACGGCTCCTCTATCGTATGGGTTTTCGAGGAAGACTGCTAGCCATTAGACTCCCATGGAAAGTGGGCCCGCAGTGCTCGTTTCATGAAACACGTGAGGAGTCGTGTTCTGCCTCCTGCCGCCCAGGGCCCGAGTCTCACTTCGAAAAGGCTCTCGGCCTCACTTGCCGTGCTCTCCGCATTCCCACAGCAAACGGCTGCCCACCTCAGCAACGGCTATTGGAGCTGAAGCGCGGGTTCTCACCAGAGCTGTGGCTCCCAGTTAGGGGGCTGCCTTTAGGCCTGCACGCACACACGGGGCAACGGGAATGGCCTCGTCCACACGAGGTGAGTTGACAGCTGCCTTCGGCACCGGCCTGTCTCTCCCCCGATTCTCTGTATGGAGCCCGTCCCCAGGCTCTCTCTCACCCACGCTCCACCCTAAACCGCTTCCTCCCGCAGAGAGGTCGACGGTAGCTTAAAGCACGGTTTCTGCACACTGTTGTTTCTCCGAGTTGGAACGCCCGCCTTTAGGCTTCCATGCCCAAGTAGGGCCGCAGGGCTGGCTAGATCAACCACACGGCTAGTCGTGTTCTGCCTTCTGCCGGGGCCTGCGTCTCCCTCGCAAAAGGCTTTGGGCTCCCTTGCAGTGCTCTCCTGCACGCACACCACGCCATGCTTCTACCCTCGGGAGCTGCTGGTTTAGCTGAAGCACGGATTCTCTCCCGAGTTCTTCCTTCGAGTTAGGGGGTTGTCTTTGAGGCTCCACGCACCTCCACCGGGGGCATCGGTACTAGACCCGTAACCATGGTGTGAGTTGAGAGCTGCCTTCTGCGCCGGCCTGTCTCTCCCACGCTTTTACGTAATGGAACCCGTCCCCAGGCTCTCACCCACAGTACACCCTAAACTGCTTCCTCTCACAGGGAGGACGAGGGTCGCTAAAGCACGGTTTCCCTACAGTGTTGCTTCTCCCGGTTGGAACGCGGGCTCTTCGACTTCCATGCGAGAGTGGGGCCGCAGCGCTAACTTCATGAAACAAGTGGGGAGTCGTGTTCTGCTCTCTCCCGGGGCCTGAGCCTCACCCGGAACCTGGGGGTGGGCTCACTTGCAGTGGGCTCACTCACGCGCACAGCAAAATGCGTCCACCCTCCGGCAGAGGGCTCTTTCAGCCGAAGCAGGGATGCTCTACGGAGTTGTTCCTTTGAGTTAGGTGGTTGGCTACTTAGGCCCGCAGGCACACCCGGGGCCAGGGTCCCAGCCTCATAAACAAGAGGTGTGTTGAGAGCCGCCTCGCGCACCGGCCTGCTTCTCACTCCATTTCACGTGGGGGACCCTTTCCCGGCCTCTCCTACAAGAACACTGGAAAATTGCTCCAGCTTCAGGGACGGCGAAGTTCACTAAAGCGCAGCTAAGTCGGTAGCATTCATTCTTGGCGTTGGTAGCCCGGTAGCTAGGCATCCAGGCACACGGGGTACAGCAGTGCCAATCTCCTAAACGGAGAGGGGAGCCGACAGCAGCCTTCCTTTACACTCCTGCTTCTCACTCAGAGTTACGTTTTCGTTCCCTTCCCCAAGCTTTCACCAAAACACACGACAGATGACGCTCACGCTCAAGAAGGGCGATCTTTGCTGAGGCAAGGGTTCTCTACAGCTTTGTCCCTTTGCGATGGGTGGACGGCCGTTAGGACTCCACGCACGCACGGGAGAGCCGATCTAGGTTCCCGAAACAAGAGCTGAGTCGAGAGGTGCCTTCTGCCCATGCCTATTTCTCCCTCGGAATTCTGCTGGGACTCAGTCCCCAGGTTTGCCCTCCAGCAGAGTTGAAAATGCTGCCACCCTGTGCAGAGGCGAATGAGCTGCAGCTGGGAGTCTTTACAGGCTTCTTTCTGCCAGATCAGTGTGGAGCACCCAGCATTCCAGTGCACACATGGAGCAGTGGCGTTAGCTTCAGGTCACAAGCGCTGGGCCAAGGGGTGCCTTCTGGCCCGGACTTCTGCTCCCTGGCTGTCACGGAAGGAGACCGCTCCCCGGACTCTCACCCACGGCAGCCTGGAAGCTGCTTCCTCCCTCCGAGAGGTGGATGGGAGCTAAAGCACGGCTCCTCTATCGTATGGGTTTTCGAGGAAGACTGCTAGCCATTAGACTCCCATGGAAAGTGGGCCCGCAGTGCTCGTTTCATGAAACACGTGAGGAGTCGTGTTCTGCCTCCTGCCGCCCAGGGCCCGAGTCTCACTTCGAAAAGGCTCTCGGCCTCACTTGCCGTGCTCTCCGCATTCCCACAGCAAACGGCTGCCCACCTCAGCAACGGCTATTGGAGCTGAAGCGCGGGTTCTCACCAGAGCTGTGGCTCCCAGTTAGGGGGCTGCCTTTAGGCCTGCACGCACACACGGGGCAACGGGAATGGCCTCGTCCACACGAGGTGAGTTGACAGCTGCCTTCGGCACCGGCCTGTCTCTCCCCCGATTCTCTGTATGGAGCCCGTCCCCAGGCTCTCTCTCACCCACGCTCCACCCTAAACCGCTTCCTCCCGCAGAGAGGTCGACGGTAGCTTAAAGCACGGTTTCTGCACACTGTTGTTTCTCCGAGTTGGAACGCCCGCCTTTAGGCTTCCATGCCCAAGTAGGGCCGCAGGGCTGGCTAGATCAACCACACGGCTAGTCGTGTTCTGCCTTCTGCCGGGGCCTGCGTCTCCCTCGCAAAAGGCTTTGGGCTCCCTTGCAGTGCTCTCCTGCACGCACACCACGCCATGCTTCTACCCTCGGGAGCTGCTGGTTTAGCTGAAGCACGGATTCTCTCCCGAGTTCTTCCTTCGAGTTAGGGGGTTGTCTTTGAGGCTCCACGCACCTCCACCGGGGGCATCGGTACTAGACCCGTAACCATGGTGTGAGTTGAGAGCTGCCTTCTGCGCCGGCCTGTCTCTCCCACGCTTTTACGTAATGGAACCCGTCCCCAGGCTCTCACCCACAGTACACCCTAAACTGCTTCCTCTCACAGGGAGGACGAGGGTCGCTAAAGCACGGTTTCCCTACAGTGTTGCTTCTCCCGGTTGGAACGCGGGCTCTTCGACTTCCATGCGAGAGTGGGGCCGCAGCGCTAACTTCATGAAACAAGTGGGGAGTCGTGTTCTGCTCTCTCCCGGGGCCTGAGCCTCACCCGGAACCTGGGGGTGGGCTCACTTGCAGTGGGCTCACTCACGCGCACAGCAAAATGCGTCCACCCTCCGGCAGAGGGCTCTTTCAGCCGAAGCAGGGATGCTCTACGGAGTTGTTCCTTTGAGTTAGGTGGTTGGCTACTTAGGCCCGCAGGCACACCCGGGGCCAGGGTCCCAGCCTCATAAACAAGAGGTGTGTTGAGAGCCGCCTCGCGCACCGGCCTGCTTCTCACTCCATTTCACGTGGGGGACCCTTTCCCGGCCTCTCCTACAAGAACACTGGAAAATTGCTCCAGCTTCAGGGACGGCGAAGTTCACTAAAGCGCAGCTAAGTCGGTAGCATTCATTCTTGGCGTTGGTAGCCCGGTAGCTAGGCATCCAGGCACACGGGGTACAGCAGTGCCAATCTCCTAAACGGAGAGGGGAGCCGACAGCAGCCTTCCTTTACACTCCT
This sequence comes from Mirounga angustirostris, assembly GCF_029215605.1. Classification (NCBI taxonomy): domain Eukaryota; kingdom Metazoa; phylum Chordata; class Mammalia; order Carnivora; family Phocidae; genus Mirounga; species Mirounga angustirostris. The sequence goes on along the minus strand of NW_026992064.1, from coordinate 10,591 downwards.
GCTTCTCACTCAGAGTTACGTTTTCGTTCCCTTCCCCAAGCTTTCACCAAAACACACGACAGATGACGCTCACGCTCAAGAAGGGCGATCTTTGCTGAGGCAAGGGTTCTCTACAGCTTTGTCCCTTTGCGATGGGTGGACGGCCGTTAGGACTCCACGCACGCACGGGAGAGCCGATCTAGGTTCCCGAAACAAGAGCTGAGTCGAGAGGTGCCTTCTGCCCATGCCTATTTCTCCCTCGGAATTCTGCTGGGACTCAGTCCCCAGGTTTGCCCTCCAGCAGAGTTGAAAATGCTGCCACCCTGTGCAGAGGCGAATGAGCTGCAGCTGGGAGTCTTTACAGGCTTCTTTCTGCCAGATCAGTGTGGAGCACCCAGCATTCCAGTGCACACATGGAGCAGTGGCGTTAGCTTCAGGTCACAAGCGCTGGGCCAAGGGGTGCCTTCTGGCCCGGACTTCTGCTCCCTGGCTGTCACGGAAGGAGACCGCTCCCCGGACTCTCACCCACGGCAGCCTGGAAGCTGCTTCCTCCCTCCGAGAGGTGGATGGGAGCTAAAGCACGGCTCCTCTATCGTATGGGTTTTCGAGGAAGACTGCTAGCCATTAGACTCCCATGGAAAGTGGGCCCGCAGTGCTCGTTTCATGAAACACGTGAGGAGTCGTGTTCTGCCTCCTGCCGCCCAGGGCCCGAGTCTCACTTCGAAAAGGCTCTCGGCCTCACTTGCCGTGCTCTCCGCATTCCCACAGCAAACGGCTGCCCACCTCAGCAACGGCTATTGGAGCTGAAGCGCGGGTTCTCACCAGAGCTGTGGCTCCCAGTTAGGGGGCTGCCTTTAGGCCTGCACGCACACACGGGGCAACGGGAATGGCCTCGTCCACACGAGGTGAGTTGACAGCTGCCTTCGGCACCGGCCTGTCTCTCCCCCGATTCTCTGTATGGAGCCCGTCCCCAGGCTCTCTCTCACCCACGCTCCACCCTAAACCGCTTCCTCCCGCAGAGAGGTCGACGGTAGCTTAAAGCACGGTTTCTGCACACTGTTGTTTCTCCGAGTTGGAACGCCCGCCTTTAGGCTTCCATGCCCAAGTAGGGCCGCAGGGCTGGCTAGATCAACCACACGGCTAGTCGTGTTCTGCCTTCTGCCGGGGCCTGCGTCTCCCTCGCAAAAGGCTTTGGGCTCCCTTGCAGTGCTCTCCTGCACGCACACCACGCCATGCTTCTACCCTCGGGAGCTGCTGGTTTAGCTGAAGCACGGATTCTCTCCCGAGTTCTTCCTTCGAGTTAGGGGGTTGTCTTTGAGGCTCCACGCACCTCCACCGGGGGCATCGGTACTAGACCCGTAACCATGGTGTGAGTTGAGAGCTGCCTTCTGCGCCGGCCTGTCTCTCCCACGCTTTTACGTAATGGAACCCGTCCCCAGGCTCTCACCCACAGTACACCCTAAACTGCTTCCTCTCACAGGGAGGACGAGGGTCGCTAAAGCACGGTTTCCCTACAGTGTTGCTTCTCCCGGTTGGAACGCGGGCTCTTCGACTTCCATGCGAGAGTGGGGCCGCAGCGCTAACTTCATGAAACAAGTGGGGAGTCGTGTTCTGCTCTCTCCCGGGGCCTGAGCCTCACCCGGAACCTGGGGGTGGGCTCACTTGCAGTGGGCTCACTCACGCGCACAGCAAAATGCGTCCACCCTCCGGCAGAGGGCTCTTTCAGCCGAAGCAGGGATGCTCTACGGAGTTGTTCCTTTGAGTTAGGTGGTTGGCTACTTAGGCCCGCAGGCACACCCGGGGCCAGGGTCCCAGCCTCATAAACAAGAGGTGTGTTGAGAGCCGCCTCGCGCACCGGCCTGCTTCTCACTCCATTTCACGTGGGGGACCCTTTCCCGGCCTCTCCTACAAGAACACTGGAAAATTGCTCCAGCTTCAGGGACGGCGAAGTTCACTAAAGCGCAGCTAAGTCGGTAGCATTCATTCTTGGCGTTGGTAGCCCGGTAGCTAGGCATCCAGGCACACGGGGTACAGCAGTGCCAATCTCCTAAACGGAGAGGGGAGCCGACAGCAGCCTTCCTTTACACTCCTGCTTCTCACTCAGAGTTACGTTTTCGTTCCCTTCCCCAAGCTTTCACCAAAACACACGACAGATGACGCTCACGCTCAAGAAGGGCGATCTTTGCTGAGGCAAGGGTTCTCTACAGCTTTGTCCCTTTGCGATGGGTGGACGGCCGTTAGGACTCCACGCACGCACGGGAGAGCCGATCTAGGTTCCCGAAACAAGAGCTGAGTCGAGAGGTGCCTTCTGCCCATGCCTATTTCTCCCTCGGAATTCTGCTGGGACTCAGTCCCCAGGTTTGCCCTCCAGCAGAGTTGAAAATGCTGCCACCCTGTGCAGAGGCGAATGAGCTGCAGCTGGGAGTCTTTACAGGCTTCTTTCTGCCAGATCAGTGTGGAGCACCCAGCATTCCAGTGCACACATGGAGCAGTGGCGTTAGCTTCAGGTCACAAGCGCTGGGCCAAGGGGTGCCTTCTGGCCCGGACTTCTGCTCCCTGGCTGTCACGGAAGGAGACCGCTCCCCGGACTCTCACCCACGGCAGCCTGGAAGCTGCTTCCTCCCTCCGAGAGGTGGATGGGAGCTAAAGCACGGCTCCTCTATCGTATGGGTTTTCGAGGAAGACTGCTAGCCATTAGACTCCCATGGAAAGTGGGCCCGCAGTGCTCGTTTCATGAAACACGTGAGGAGTCGTGTTCTGCCTCCTGCCGCCCAGGGCCCGAGTCTCACTTCGAAAAGGCTCTCGGCCTCACTTGCCGTGCTCTCCGCATTCCCACAGCAAACGGCTGCCCACCTCAGCAACGGCTATTGGAGCTGAAGCGCGGGTTCTCACCAGAGCTGTGGCTCCCAGTTAGGGGGCTGCCTTTAGGCCTGCACGCACACACGGGGCAACGGGAATGGCCTCGTCCACACGAGGTGAGTTGACAGCTGCCTTCGGCACCGGCCTGTCTCTCCCCCGATTCTCTGTATGGAGCCCGTCCCCAGGCTCTCTCTCACCCACGCTCCACCCTAAACCGCTTCCTCCCGCAGAGAGGTCGACGGTAGCTTAAAGCACGGTTTCTGCACACTGTTGTTTCTCCGAGTTGGAACGCCCGCCTTTAGGCTTCCATGCCCAAGTAGGGCCGCAGGGCTGGCTAGATCAACCACACGGCTAGTCGTGTTCTGCCTTCTGCCGGGGCCTGCGTCTCCCTCGCAAAAGGCTTTGGGCTCCCTTGCAGTGCTCTCCTGCACGCACACCACGCCATGCTTCTACCCTCGGGAGCTGCTGGTTTAGCTGAAGCACGGATTCTCTCCCGAGTTCTTCCTTCGAGTTAGGGGGTTGTCTTTGAGGCTCCACGCACCTCCACCGGGGGCATCGGTACTAGACCCGTAACCATGGTGTGAGTTGAGAGCTGCCTTCTGCGCCGGCCTGTCTCTCCCACGCTTTTACGTAATGGAACCCGTCCCCAGGCTCTCACCCACAGTACACCCTAAACTGCTTCCTCTCACAGGGAGGACGAGGGTCGCTAAAGCACGGTTTCCCTACAGTGTTGCTTCTCCCGGTTGGAACGCGGGCTCTTCGACTTCCATGCGAGAGTGGGGCCGCAGCGCTAACTTCATGAAACAAGTGGGGAGTCGTGTTCTGCTCTCTCCCGGGGCCTGAGCCTCACCCGGAACCTGGGGGTGGGCTCACTTGCAGTGGGCTCACTCACGCGCACAGCAAAATGCGTCCACCCTCCGGCAGAGGGCTCTTTCAGCCGAAGCAGGGATGCTCTACGGAGTTGTTCCTTTGAGTTAGGTGGTTGGCTACTTAGGCCCGCAGGCACACCCGGGGCCAGGGTCCCAGCCTCATAAACAAGAGGTGTGTTGAGAGCCGCCTCGCGCACCGGCCTGCTTCTCACTCCATTTCACGTGGGGGACCCTTTCCCGGCCTCTCCTACAAGAACACTGGAAAATTGCTCCAGCTTCAGGGACGGCGAAGTTCACTAAAGCGCAGCTAAGTCGGTAGCATTCATTCTTGGCGTTGGTAGCCCGGTAGCTAGGCATCCAGGCACACGGGGTACAGCAGTGCCAATCTCCTAAACGGAGAGGGGAGCCGACAGCAGCCTTCCTTTACACTCCTGCTTCTCACTCAGAGTTACGTTTTCGTTCCCTTCCCCAAGCTTTCACCAAAACACACGACAGATGACGCTCACGCTCAAGAAGGGCGATCTTTGCTGAGGCAAGGGTTCTCTACAGCTTTGTCCCTTTGCGATGGGTGGACGGCCGTTAGGACTCCACGCACGCACGGGAGAGCCGATCTAGGTTCCCGAAACAAGAGCTGAGTCGAGAGGTGCCTTCTGCCCATGCCTATTTCTCCCTCGGAATTCTGCTGGGACTCAGTCCCCAGGTTTGCCCTCCAGCAGAGTTGAAAATGCTGCCACCCTGTGCAGAGGCGAATGAGCTGCAGCTGGGAGTCTTTACAGGCTTCTTTCTGCCAGATCAGTGTGGAGCACCCAGCATTCCAGTGCACACATGGAGCAGTGGCGTTAGCTTCAGGTCACAAGCGCTGGGCCAAGGGGTGCCTTCTGGCCCGGACTTCTGCTCCCTGGCTGTCACGGAAGGAGACCGCTCCCCGGACTCTCACCCACGGCAGCCTGGAAGCTGCTTCCTCCCTCCGAGAGGTGGATGGGAGCTAAAGCACGGCTCCTCTATCGTATGGGTTTTCGAGGAAGACTGCTAGCCATTAGACTCCCATGGAAAGTGGGCCCGCAGTGCTCGTTTCATGAAACACGTGAGGAGTCGTGTTCTGCCTCCTGCCGCCCAGGGCCCGAGTCTCACTTCGAAAAGGCTCTCGGCCTCACTTGCCGTGCTCTCCGCATTCCCACAGCAAACGGCTGCCCACCTCAGCAACGGCTATTGGAGCTGAAGCGCGGGTTCTCACCAGAGCTGTGGCTCCCAGTTAGGGGGCTGCCTTTAGGCCTGCACGCACACACGGGGCAACGGGAATGGCCTCGTCCACACGAGGTGAGTTGACAGCTGCCTTCGGCACCGGCCTGTCTCTCCCCCGATTCTCTGTATGGAGCCCGTCCCCAGGCTCTCTCTCACCCACGCTCCACCCTAAACCGCTTCCTCCCGCAGAGAGGTCGACGGTAGCTTAAAGCACGGTTTCTGCACACTGTTGTTTCTCCGAGTTGGAACGCCCGCCTTTAGGCTTCCATGCCCAAGTAGGGCCGCAGGGCTGGCTAGATCAACCACACGGCTAGTCGTGTTCTGCCTTCTGCCGGGGCCTGCGTCTCCCTCGCAAAAGGCTTTGGGCTCCCTTGCAGTGCTCTCCTGCACGCACACCACGCCATGCTTCTACCCTCGGGAGCTGCTGGTTTAGCTGAAGCACGGATTCTCTCCCGAGTTCTTCCTTCGAGTTAGGGGGTTGTCTTTGAGGCTCCACGCACCTCCACCGGGGGCATCGGTACTAGACCCGTAACCATGGTGTGAGTTGAGAGCTGCCTTCTGCACCGGCCTGTCTCTCCCACGCTTTTACGTAATGGAACCCGTCCCCAGGCTCTCACCCACAGTACACCCTAAACTGCTTCCTCTCACAGGGAGGACGAGGGTCGCTAAAGCACGGTTTCCCTACAGTGTTGCTTCTCCCGGTTGGAACGCGGGCTCTTCGACTTCCATGCGAGAGTGGGGCCGCAGCGCTAACTTCATGAAACAAGTGGGGAGTCGTGTTCTGCTCTCTCCCGGGGCCTGAGCCTCACCCGGAACCTGGGGGTGGGCTCACTTGCAGTGGGCTCACTCACGCGCACAGCAAAATGCGTCCACCCTCCGGCAGAGGGCTCTTTCAGCCGAAGCAGGGATGCTCTACGGAGTTGTTCCTTTGAGTTAGGTGGTTGGCTACTTAGGCCCGCAGGCACACCCGGGGCCAGGGTCCCAGCCTCATAAACAAGAGGTGTGTTGAGAGCCGCCTCGCGCACCGGCCTGCTTCTCACTCCATTTCACGTGGGGGACCCTTTCCCGGCCTCTCCTACAAGAACACTGGAAAATTGCTCCAGCTTCAGGGACGGCGAAGTTCACTAAAGCGCAGCTAAGTCGGTAGCATTCATTCTTGGCGTTGGTAGCCCGGTAGCTAGGCATCCAGGCACACGGGGTACAGCAGTGCCAATCTCCTAAACGGAGAGGGGAGCCGACAGCAGCCTTCCTTTACACTCCTGCTTCTCACTCAGAGTTACGTTTTCGTTCCCTTCCCCAAGCTTTCACCAAAACACACGACAGATGACGCTCACGCTCAAGAAGGGCGATCTTTGCTGAGGCAAGGGTTCTCTACAGCTTTGTCCCTTTGCGATGGGTGGACGGCCGTTAGGACTCCACGCACGCACGGGAGAGCCGATCTAGGTTCCCGAAACAAGAGCTGAGTCGAGAGGTGCCTTCTGCCCATGCCTATTTCTCCCTCGGAATTCTGCTGGGACTCAGTCCCCAGGTTTGCCCTCCAGCAGAGTTGAAAATGCTGCCACCCTGTGCAGAGGCGAATGAGCTGCAGCTGGGAGTCTTTACAGGCTTCTTTCTGCCAGATCAGTGTGGAGCACCCAGCATTCCAGTGCACACATGGAGCAGTGGCGTTAGCTTCAGGTCACAAGCGCTGGGCCAAGGGGTGCCTTCTGGCCCGGACTTCTGCTCCCTGGCTGTCACGGAAGGAGACCGCTCCCCGGACTCTCACCCACGGCAGCCTGGAAGCTGCTTCCTCCCTCCGAGAGGTGGATGGGAGCTAAAGCACGGCTCCTCTATCGTATGGGTTTTCGAGGAAGACTGCTAGCCATTAGACTCCCATGGAAAGTGGGCCCGCAGTGCTCGTTTCATGAAACACGTGAGGAGTCGTGTTCTGCCTCCTGCCGCCCAGGGCCCGAGTCTCACTTCGAAAAGGCTCTCGGCCTCACTTGCCGTGCTCTCCGCATTCCCACAGCAAACGGCTGCCCACCTCAGCAACGGCTATTGGAGCTGAAGCGCGGGTTCTCACCAGAGCTGTGGCTCCCAGTTAGGGGGCTGCCTTTAGGCCTGCACGCACACACGGGGCAACGGGAATGGCCTCGTCCACACGAGGTGAGTTGACAGCTGCCTTCGGCACCGGCCTGTCTCTCCCCCGATTCTCTGTATGGAGCCCGTCCCCAGGCTCTCTCTCACCCACGCTCCACCCTAAACCGCTTCCTCCCGCAGAGAGGTCGACGGTAGCTTAAAGCACGGTTTCTGCACACTGTTGTTTCTCCGAGTTGGAACGCCCGCCTTTAGGCTTCCATGCCCAAGTAGGGCCGCAGGGCTGGCTAGATCAACCACACGGCTAGTCGTGTTCTGCCTTCTGCCGGGGCCTGCGTCTCCCTCGCAAAAGGCTTTGGGCTCCCTTGCAGTGCTCTCCTGCACGCACACCACGCCATGCTTCTACCCTCGGGAGCTGCTGGTTTAGCTGAAGCACGGATTCTCTCCCGAGTTCTTCCTTCGAGTTAGGGGGTTGTCTTTGAGGCTCCACGCACCTCCACCGGGGGCATCGGTACTAGACCCGTAACCATGGTGTGAGTTGAGAGCTGCCTTCTGCACCGGCCTGTCTCTCCCACGCTTTTACGTAATGGAACCCGTCCCCAGGCTCTCACCCACAGTACACCCTAAACTGCTTCCTCTCACAGGGAGGACGAGGGTCGCTAAAGCACGGTTTCCCTACAGTGTTGCTTCTCCCGGTTGGAACGCGGGCTCTTCGACTTCCATGCGAGAGTGGGGCCGCAGCGCTAACTTCATGAAACAAGTGGGGAGTCGTGTTCTGCTCTCTCCCGGGGCCTGAGCCTCACCCGGAACCTGGGGGTGGGCTCACTTGCAGTGGGCTCACTCACGCGCACAGCAAAATGCGTCCACCCTCCGGCAGAGGGCTCTTTCAGCCGAAGCAGGGATGCTCTACGGAGTTGTTCCTTTGAGTTAGGTGGTTGGCTACTTAGGCCCGCAGGCACACCCGGGGCCAGGGTCCCAGCCTCATAAACAAGAGGTGTGTTGAGAGCCGCCTCGCGCACCGGCCTGCTTCTCACTCCATTTCACGTGGGGGACCCTTTCCCGGCCTCTCCTACAAGAACACTGGAAAATTGCTCCAGCTTCAGGGACGGCGAAGTTCACTAAAGCGCAGCTAAGTCGGTAGCATTGATTCTTGGCGTTGGTAGCCCGGTAGCTAGGCATCCAGGCACACGGGGTACAGCAGTGCCAATCTCCTAAACGGAGAGGGGAGCCGACAGCAGCCTTCCTTTACACTCCTGCTTCTCACTCAGAGTTACGTTTTCGTTCCCTTCCCCAAGCTTTCACCAAAACACACGACAGATGACGCTCACGCTCAGGAAGGGCGATCTTTGCTGAGGCAAGGGTTCTCTACAGCTTTGTCCCTTTGCGATGGGTGGACGGCCGTTAGGACTCCACGCACGCACGGGAGAGCCGATCTAGGTTCCCGAAACAAGAGCTGAGTCGAGAGGTGCCTTCTGCCCATGCCTATTTCTCCCTCGGAATTCTGCTGGGACTCAGTCCCCAGGTTTGCCCTCCAGCAGAGTTGAAAATGCTGCCACCCTGTGCAGAGGCGAATGAGCTGCAGCTGGGAGTCTTTACAGGCTTCTTTCTGCCAGATCAGTGTGGAGCACCCAGCATTCCAGTGCACACATGGAGCAGTGGCGTTAGCTTCAGGTCACAAGCGCTGGGCCAAGGGGTGCCTTCTGGCCCGGACTTCTGCTCCCTGGCTGTCACGGAAGGAGACCGCTCCCCGGACTCTCACCCACGGCAGCCTGGAAGCTGCTTCCTCCCTCCGAGAGGTGGATGGGAGCTAAAGCACGGCTCCTCTATCGTATGGGTTTTCGAGGAAGACTGCTAGCCATTAGACTCCCATGGAAAGTGGGCCCGCAGTGCTCGTTTCATGAAACACGTGAGGAGTCGTGTTCTGCCTCCTGCCGCCCAGGGCCCGAGTCTCACTTCGAAAAGGCTCTCGGCCTCACTTGCCGTGCTCTCCGCATTCCCACAGCAAACGGCTGCCCACCTCAGCAACGGCTATTGGAGCTGAAGCGCGGGTTCTCACCAGAGCTGTGGCTCCCAGTTAGGGGGCTGCCTTTAGGCCTGCACGCACACACGGGGCAACGGGAATGGCCTCGTCCACACGAGGTGAGTTGACAGCTGCCTTCGGCACCGGCCTGTCTCTCCCCCGATTCTCTGTATGGAGCCCGTCCCCAGGCTCTCTCTCACCCACGCTCCACCCTAAACCGCTTCCTCCCGCAGAGAGGTCGACGGTAGCTTAAAGCACGGTTTCTGCACACTGTTGTTTCTCCGAGTTGGAACGCCCGCCTTTAGGCTTCCATGCCCAAGTAGGGCCGCAGGGCTGGCTAGATCAACCACACGGCTAGTCGTGTTCTGCCTTCTGCCGGGGCCTGCGTCTCCCTCGCAAAAGGCTTTGGGCTCCCTTGCAGTGCTCTCCTGCACGCACACCACGCCATGCTTCTACCCTCGGGAGCTGCTGGTTTAGCTGAAGCACGGATTCTCTCCCGAGTTCTTCCTTCGAGTTAGGGGGTTGTCTTTGAGGCTCCACGCACCTCCACCGGGGGCATCGGTACTAGACCCGTAACCATGGTGTGAGTTGAGAGCTGCCTTCTGCACCGGCCTGTCTCTCCCACGCTTTTACGTAATGGAACCCGTCCCCAGGCTCTCACCCACAGTACACCCTAAACTGCTTCCTCTCACAGGGAGGACGAGGGTCGCTAAAGCACGGTTTCCCTACAGTGTTGCTTCTCCCGGTTGGAACGCGGGCTCTTCGACTTCCATGCGAGAGTGGGGCCGCAGCGCTAACTTCATGAAACAAGTGGGGAGTCGTGTTCTGCTCTCTCCCGGGGCCTGAGCCTCACCCGGAACCTGGGGGTGGGCTCACTTGCAGTGGGCTCACTCACGCGCACAGCAAAATGCGTCCACCCTCCGGCAGAGGGCTCTTTCAGCCGAAGCAGGGATGCTCTACGGAGTTGTTCCTTTGAGTTAGGTGGTTGGCTACTTAGGCCCGCAGGCACACCCGGGGCCAGGGTCCCAGCCTCATAAACAAGAGGTGTGTTGAGAGCCGCCTCGCGCACCGGCCTGCTTCTCACTCCATTTCACGTGGGGGACCCTTTCCCGGCCTCTCCTACAAGAACACTGGAAAATTGCTCCAGCTTCAGGGACGGCGAAGTTCACTAAAGCGCAGCTAAGTCGGTAGCATTCATTCTTGGCGTTGGTAGCCCGGTAGCTAGGCATCCAGGCACACGGGGTACAGCAGTGCCAATCTCCTAAACGGAGAGGGGAGCCGACAGCAGCCTTCCTTTACACTCCTGCTTCTCACTCAGAGTTACGTTTTCGTTCCCTTCCCCAAGCTTTCACCAAAACACACGACAGATGACGCTCACGCTCAAGAAGGGCGATCTTTGCTGAGGCAAGGGTTCTCTACAGCTTTGTCCCTTTGCGATGGGTGGACGGCCGTTAGGACTCCACGCACGCACGGGAGAGCCGATCTAGGTTCCCGAAACAAGAGCTGAGTCGAGAGGTGCCTTCTGCCCATGCCTATTTCTCCCTCG